>NW_027497919.1:0-143562 GCF_021521415.1 Bidens hawaiensis | reverse complement strand
CCAAACAAAAACTGACGGTTTAGTTTTTTTATTTCCGTAATAAGCGATTTTTTTTGTTCAAGGTAACTCAAAAACCGAAGTAACCAAACGCACAAACACAAATCGACGACATGGTTTTATTATTTTTTTTGTTAAAACCAAACTTTCTGTTTGGTTTTGCATGCAATTAAAACAGAAAACCGAACTGAAATTTATGAATTTTAATTTTGAATTTTACTTTGTAAAATTTAATAAATACTGTAAACCCAAATAATTTTACAATCAATTAATCATTAACTAACAAAAAGATTTAGGCTGAAGTTCATTATTTTGGGCCAATTTTTATTTTTGGCCCAAAAATTTCAAACCCAAATGGCAAAAACCGAAACCGAGCGTATTTCAGAAACTCAACAACCGATAAAGCTCTGCAATTGTTACAGGAACGATAAAGCTGACACTCTAACCGCTTCCTACTACCACACGGTTAGCCCATTAACCAACACAGCAGTCGGTGCAGAGTTGACCCACGGATTCTCAAGCAACGAGAACTCCCTAACAATCGGGACACAGCATTCACTTGACCCATTGACCACGGTCAAGGCTCGGGTCAACAATTCTGGCATTGCAAGCGCTCTTTTGCAGCATGAATGGCGCCCAAAATCTATCTTCACTATCTCGGGTGAGGTGGACACTAGGGCCATTGAGAAGAGTGCAAAGGTTGGGCTGGCTTTAGCTTTAAAGCCTTGAACAGTAACACAACATTTGGTATGATTTTGGTACAAGAGAACTAATAAAATGGGCTGATGTTCCCATTATATATTTTCAAGTTTCTAAATGACGTTTGTCTTGCAAAAATTTTTATTGCTGTTGTAAGCAGATGCTTTTGAATTGAGTTGATAAAAGGGTTTCTCAAGTTCATGTCTTTGGTTCCTAATCATTCTTTTTATTTTATTGAGATTATTTTTAACACTAATCGGCCTAGTTATAGTATATCTCAAGGTGGAGCTTATATAAACCAAATGTGCTAACTAGGTTGTCAAACGTATGTAGACTATTAAAGAGACTTTGTAAACAAGATTTGCAGTTGATCATCAGACTTTATGTATATAATTGTAATGAATCATCACTAAACTTAGATTGGAAAATGACGATGAACACAATGGCAGCAGTAGTGTAATCATCACATTCGCCTAGAAAGCCATTTGAATGACAATTAAGTTCTCGGTGTGTCACATTCCGCTGGTTGTCGTGTTGGTGGCAAATCAATAATTTTTTTATCAATGGGGTAAATAAGTTACATTCATTAGAAGGTATAATTTGACTAGATAACCGCCTATATATACATAGCTGAGGCAAAAAAAGATAGAAAAAAGGGCATGGCAGCAACAAAGGTTTCTGTCATCATTTGTAGCAGAAATTTCTTTTGAATCAATTTCACAGCTCCTCATAAATTACACTGCCATGATGAACTGATGATCACTCTAAATTCATCACAACATAAAATCCCACATCTGTTTCTGTTGTTTCTTATACTGCCTTTGACAATTACAACTAAATTTTAGAAAGATAATAATAATACTAGGAAAAAACCATCCTCTATTGCTTTTCATTCGGCTTTGGTGAGTTTCGAACCAACTGCTGGTGAAAAGGTGATGCACGCGTGCTGCTTGATATCGAGAGGCTTCTTGGGTGCTGCGAGCCGTTTCTTGAAAACGATCCGTTACGCCCATTTGGGCTTGCCCCGACCCGTTCAGATTGGATGGTCTGAAAATAATATGATGAGCTTGCCATATCTTTTAGGGCTGGCAATGGCTTTAAAGATTCAACAACTTCACTCATTAGTGGTCTGACTTTTGGGTCCCGGCTCAGGCAACGAGCTGCTAACTGGGCCGCCTTTTGGGCTCCCTTTATAGAGAAATGGGCCTCAAGTCGTGGGTCTATTAGCTTATAAAACCTCCTCCTTTCTCCTAAATGCGGACGGGCCCATTCAACAAGATTGTGCTCACCGTTTGGTCGGTTCTTGTCCATTGACCTTCTCCCAGTCAACATTTCAAGTAAAACAACTCCAAAACTATATACATCACTCTTCGCAGTTAGATGCCCTGCATATATTAGTCAAAAGTCAAAAAGTCAAAGATTAAAAGTCAAACCTGTCATTTAATAATCATACAAGAAACACAAAAGCTCAAAGGTCAAAACATCAAACCTGTCATTACATACTCCGGCGCTGCATAACCGTACGTACCATGACTCTAGTGGATACGTGAGTTTTTATCACCCTCGGGTGCATCTTTAGCAAGACCAAAATCTGAAAGCTTTGCATTATATTCCTAGAAATATAAACCATTAGTAAGACAAACTTTAAAGCAAAGTCAACAAAAGTCAAACATTTGACTAGTCTTATGTCACATACCGCGTCTAACAAAATGTTGGAGGTTTTGAAATCGCGATAAATCACGGGCCGTTTTGCTTCTTCGTGAAGAAACGCAAGGCCCTTTGCGGCCCCGAGTGCGATTTTCATCCGGATGGACCATGGAAGAGGCAAAGACCCTACAAAACACAAATTAAGAGCATCATTAACATTTTGATTTGATTTAAGGTGACGTGTATATAATAATAAAATGTCAATCATCAATTCATCATACTTCTGAACAAATGATTCTCCAAGCTCCCTCGAGGCATGAACTCATAAGCTAACAACCTTTGATCATCTTCAATGCAGTAACCAATTAACTTAACTAAATTTGGATGAATTAAATCACCTAAATAATTTACTTCCGCCTGAAATAAAATCATATTTCAAATAAAACTACGTCGCATGATAACAAATACCATTTTGACCAATTTAGACGGATCTATTTGGGTTATGTTTCATTTAAACGGGTTAAAATCATTTAATTCAAATAATAAGATTGCTATTGAAATAAAATAACTTGATGCAAAATTTAGCTTTTTTTATGACAAGAAATGTTTGTGGTCAACACAACCCAGCCAATTTTGGCCCGTTACAAAAACAACCCATTTTCATGAGAATCCGTTTTGACCCGCTACCAAACTTTCATATAGCACCTCTACTAATACAAAAATATACAAGTAAAAAGAAATGGAAACTTTACATTTTCTCAAGATATTTATTATAGTACCATTTTTGACCAAATTACTTGTAAACGAGTCAATTTGGGTTGCATTTCATCTAAACAGGCAAATATCAGTTTGTTCAAGAAAAGAGATTGCTATTGAAATAAGATTAATTGACACAAAATTTAGCTTTTTTATGACAAGAAATGCTTGTGGTCAAAAACAACCCTGCCTGTTTTGGCCTGTTACAAAATAACCCATTTTCATGGGAACACATTTTGACCCGTTACCAAACTTTATTATAGTACCTCTAATGATACGGAAAATATGTAAAAGGAAATGAAAACTAAACATTATACTAAAAATATTTACTTATAGCACCATTTTAAAAATTTACTTATAAACGGGGGTCCATTCGGGTTATAATTCATTTGAACGGGCCAAAATCATTTTATATAAGAAAATAGATTGTTGTGAAATAAAACAATTTGACTCAAAATTTAGCTTTTTCATCATGAGAATGTTTGTGGTCCAAAACAACCAAGCTTTTTTTGGTTCGTTATAAAAATAAGCTAATTACATGGGAACCCGTTTTGACCCTTTACCAAAATAATATAGTACCTCTAATAATACAAAAAAACTATAAGTAAAAGAAATGGATAGAAAATTCCAACCAGCCATTCTTTATGACCCTGAAGCCCGTCATGGTTTAACGTTTTGACTGCAACAGTGAGCCCGGTCCCCGGTTTGACCGGTGCAGTCCCGTTCTCTTCAATCCATCCTTTAAATACACAACCAAATCCTCCTTCACCGAGAAGACTTTCGGGTCTAAAATTTCGTGTTGCCATTTTTAAATCATTGAAAGCAAATTTTCTAAGACGAGAAGCGATCTTTAACTCATCTTCTAGTTTTTGAGTCGATGAATTGCTTCCGACTGTACTTGTGGTACTTGATGGTACTATTTGAGTTACCGGTTGATCTTTGCTTGTATCATTTGTTGATTTACTTTCTAATAAAAACAACAAAAATAAAGAAAAATGCGTTATTTGATTATATAATAAAGGGAAGCTTCACACAATAGTAACCAAGTGTAACACCAAATTCGCTGAAAGTTTTTTTTGTTCCTATAAAGTCAGTTAACTTTCATAAGGGGTTCAAATCTTGTATAACTTCTTTCATAAATGTTAATTTTTTGTTACTTTTTATTTAATTTAAGCAAGCCAAGTGAAGGCGTGAAGCGTATATAGATCTTCATTAAGATTTAGTGATTACTTTTTTCAAGCAACTTGAAGTATGAGGTAATAGTGAAGAAAATGAATCCACTAATTAATAACCAAGTTTCATAACTGTTCAATCCAAGTCAAATTGAAGCAAAATTATCACTAAATGTTTATCAAGATTCGCATATGTTTCATGCCTCACTTTATATGAAAAGAAAAAATTAACATTTATAAAAAGCTTAACTGAGACCAGAACAACTAATGAAAGTTGAGTAACATTTATAAAAATTAACAATTGCAAAACTTAATTACTATTCTATACAGTTACCACTTTAAAGGATTGTATCTTATCGTCATTTTATCTGATAATTTCTCAAAAACAAGCAATTCTCCTAACTGGTAAACATTTGACTATAATATAAAGGTTATCATTTGTTTCAAAAGGCACATCCAAACAACCCCAAAATGCAAAGTTTTAATCACAATATAATTGTGCTTTGACATAAAATCGATCAATTATTCAACATAGCATCATCATCATCATAACCAATCACCAAATCCCAATTCACCTAAAAAAACCCTAAATTCTGTAACAAACTTGGATGTAAACTATCAACCCTAATTCAAAATTCTCCAAACAACATTAGAAAAAAAAAACAATTTACATTCTTGCATAAAGAAATAAAAAGATTTTAAGGGAATAACTGAATTTACCACAGTGAGTACTGATACCACTGATTGAAGTATCAACTTTAGATCTTGAAGAAAAACAGCTGCCACTTAACTTCCACCTGCTCCAACATCCACTTGGACTCTTTTGCCCCTCTTCATCTGCACCAATTTCATCACTCTTTTCATTTTTATTATTCTTCTTCTTCATATTCTTAACCATTGATTTTCCAACATGCCAAGATTCCACCCCCTTTTCATCACCAGATTTCATCTTTCAAAACAAACCCTAGAAAAACCCCCAAATTTCAAGAAAATCAAGAATCAGATGTAATAATCAAAACCCATATGAACCCTTATCCAAGATTGGATTTTGATCAAAACCCTAATACCCAATTGGAAGATTTCACGGAAAAATGACACAAATTTGGGAAAATTGATGTTTTGCAACAGTAAATAAGAGATTTAGATCACACCCATATGATGATTCAAAGAGAGAGAGAGAGAGAGAGAGAGAGTGTGTGTGCAAGTTGTATTGGATAATAATCTTGGTTCAAAAGTACTGCTTTGAAAAGATAAAAGAAGTCTCAAATTCTCCACAAAAGAATGACCAGTTCAATCTTCCCAATAAAAAAAATATTAAAAAGAGAATAATATCATTACTTTAGTTTTATGTTTTATGTTTAGTAACAGTATCAACCCTTAACCAGGCGTAACATAACAAACATGTGGTTTGATACAAGGGTGTTTTTCGGGTAATTTTCTCGGGTTATTTGTGTTTGGGCTCAAAGGAATTGATCCAAATAAGATCAAGTTGTTCTATTAAACGGGTGGAGTAAATATCGGTCGGGTTTTGGGTTTAACAAGTAAAACAACAATATTTAACTTGTCTAGAACAAGAACTAAACATGTGATATATCATCGGGCATCATATTAAAACTAACACAAATCTAAAACAGAAACAACGTTGACAGCGGGTTCGATAATATCCTCGTTATCTTTCGTTAATATAAATGTTTCCATATCACATCTAAAGCATATCTAATAAAACTATAAGCTTAAACAGTGAATATACAATCTCGTACTAGATCTTAACCAGTGAATCCTCCACCCCCCCCCCCCCCACCCCACGGTTTAATAGGTTTTTTAATTTACCTTTATTTTATCAAGACAATTGTATATTTTCCCATATAAACACTTCTTAATTGCATATTTACCTAACATAAAACATTATTTTCTCTTGTAAACCTTCTTAACTATTAACTCAATGGAAACTATTTAATCGCATAATTTTAACTTTTTTTACATATATACTCATGTTGATTTTGGTGTTTTTTTACTTGTTTCTTGTGTTCTAAAAATTTAAAAAAAATTGTTCTTTGCTAATTAGGTTTTTTTTTTCTTTTGGTGTTTTCACGTATAGTTTTTTTTCACTAACTTTTATCTTTCGTAACTTAACTAATTTGTATTTTTTTTCCAAGATAGTTTTTTCACTCTTATTATTTATGATTGTTTTTACTATAAAAGGTTGTGATAGACGAAAAATAATTGAAAAACGCAATATATATTAAAAATATATATTAAAAAATAATTGAAAAACGTAAAATGCATTAGAAAAAAATGCAAAAAAACTAATATGCGTTTAATCAAATTGTCATTTGTATTTTGTTAATTGTTAATCATACTGAAATGGATTATTACTGTTATATCATCTATCACACTTTACCATGAGCCTGGAAGTTTCAAAGTCAAATTGGTATCAAATATAAGTAGCGGGATATTATTGATAAAAGTAAGTTACAATATTTGCACTATGTATTTAAGTCAATGTGTAACTACATAACTATCTTATCGTTGTCACTACGGTAGTCCCGTGTTAGGTTCTACCAATCTTCTTGGCATCTAATAATTGTTCATGTTCGACATACGTCTCTATCCTTAGTCATACTCATTACAATGTTATAATCCAAATTGCTGTCCTCAATGTACCTGAATACATGCTAAAAGTGTCAACTAAAAAGTTGGTGAGTTTGTGAGTTAAGTTCACATACACGTAATAAAGTTAGTTACTATCCTCAATCCCTGATTATAAAAGTTAGTTTATAAAAGTTTGCTATCATTACAATGTTATAATCCAAATTGCTATCCTCAATACAAAGTTTGCGTGTATGTAAGTATGAAGCATGGTCACAACAATCAAGTCCACAATCAATCCCGCATTCGATCATAAGTCTTCGCTCGACTTGCAATCGAACGACACCAGTCCCTGATTATCTCTACCAAGAAATAGTCCAAACGTTTAGGTCATATGTCGCAACAACCCGTAGACCTCGGTGTGGTTTAACCTAACTTTGGTCATTGTGTGTGGAGGTCTCCCAAATAGTACTACACATACGAGCCTTAGGCTCACTTCCTGAGTTAATGATTGCGAAATTTAAAGCGGGACAAAAACAAAGCAGAAAGCAGTTCTTGATAAACATCATATCACAAATAAAACAATTCACATATATTCAGCCTAAAAAGTTTAAGTAAAAAGGGCAGCACGAAACTCACCTAAGTTCGTATGCAATATGAATATGAGTATCAATGTATGAGCTTGCTACTACGTTAGGAATCACCAAGTACGCATAGCATATATTATTAATCAACAATAAGTTATTGGACATCAATGCAAAACTTATTATGGTGTTTGGTTTCCGGTGAATAAAGTTTCCTTTTATGAAAAGATTATACTTAAAATAATTTTATAATATGGTGTTGTGTGCTTGGGTATATATTTCAACTTCTCAGAATTTCAGTTACCTCAATTCACTTGTTCATATTTCGATAAAGTTTCTAATTTTGGAAAGTCCGACCCTTTAGTTAGGTTTTGGATTACCATATGACCACATAAGTTATATACATTTCATCCATCTCAATGTTTGATGATTCTTATTTAAACAACCATGTCTTGTGTTTACAAAAGTTGACATTACTAGTTATCACGGGTTTTGTCGGTTTTTAACAAAATGTCTTGAAAGAATAGTTTAAACAAACGGATACTTTGGTAATCGAGACTTCTCATTTTACAGGGTTATATATATATTATAAAAATGAGTTAGTTGCAGGTTTGATATTTCGGAAAAGTTTGGGGTTGTATGGTTTTAGCCACCATACCTTTGTTTAACGTTTATTTTAGCAAAAACGAGTTAAAGACTTAGATAGTTTTTATAATATAAGTAAACAACACAATTTGTGATTCTATTGACTCATACTTTTTGTTAAAAATTAGAAAATTCAAAACTTTATATTTTTCAAATGCCCGCTCGGGTTACGTGACTTACGTATGTTTTACCATAACTCGCATTTAAGCATTATTTCTTAACAAAAAGGGCGTTGTAAATATAAAAAATGATTTATAACATTATAATAAGTCATTTTAAGTATACCTTCTAGAAAATATCCATTTTATCAAATATGATTTATAACATTATAAAAAGTCTTTTATATAACATTATAATAAGTCTTTTAGTCTTTAAAAGTCGGCTCGCTCGTCAGTTTTAACAAAACAACAACTTTAAACTTGTAAACGAGCCCTTTTCACAAATCCACTTATCCTTAACATTTTGCAACTAATTTATGGCCATTTTAAATCAAAATTTTCTGTTCTAAATTTGTATCTTCAGTTTTTATGAAATAATCGGTTTTTCTTTTGTTCCAAAAATGCCCTTAGCCATGTTTATTGATTCAACAAAACAACTTTGGACATGTTATGATACTTACTAATGACTTATTAAAAGTTTTATATTGATTTTCGGGTGCTCGGAACCTTAATAGTGGCTTTAGTTTGGTTTGGGCTCGATAGCACCTTTTGTTCGATTATAAAAACATTGTATGACTCTTATAGTTTCTGGACAGATTCTTTATCTACATTAATCCTACTATAAATTTCATTCTTCAACCTAAAAAATATCATATACAGGGTTGGGTTCCTGGGTTTTTGGGTCTTTAAAAGTGACATTTACCAAGTTATGGTCTCGGATTTTATATGGTCTCGGTTCGGGTTCATCTTTATATCGTTTTACATGTTCATTTGACAACTAAGGCGGTTTTGGTTTGGACAAGGCTTCACCACCGTTTCTGCCTAGCTAATACAGTTTCAAACAGGTTATATTCTTTATAGGTTCTAGTAAGGTTAACACGGTTAATAAGTTCAGTTTATACCCGGTTTGTTTGGTTTGAGATCTGAGTTTTCGGTTAGGGTTTTAGACTTGTAAAATCATTTATAGTGGATAACAAGTTGGGGTTCTGGAACGAAACTGTGACCTGCACATGAACATGATATTTCATGTATAGGGTTTTAAAATAGATGGGTTTTAAAACACTTAGGTAGTGTTTGGTATGGAGGAATGAAATGTGTAATGGAATAACTCATTGTGAGAGAATAAAGAAAAGTGTGTTTGGTTAGTCAAATGAATGGAATGACCCATTACCTAGGCCATTTCATTCCCTCAATTTCATTCCATTCATACCCCATGATTTTTTTTTCATTCCATTCTCTCTTTCACCCTACAGCACCTCCACCACCCTACCAACACCATCAACACCCACCATGACCACCAACCACTAAACACCAACCACCACAATCGCCGTCCACCGCCGTTGCCACCGACCACCACCATCGTCGTCCACCATCGTCGTTATTTCCACCACCAACCATCGCCATCAATGCCAACCGCCCACCACCGCCACCCGACTGCCCCCCGCCCACTGTCACCGCTGCCCACCACCTCTTGCCCCTCCATTGTTACCACCATCACCCACCCCCACCACCTCCACCGTTACTGCCATCACCCACCCCCACCACCAACACGCGCCTCCGCCCACCGTCACCGCTGCCCACCACAGCCTGTGACCTCCACCGTTACCGCCATCACTTACCCCCACCACCAACACGCGCCCTCGCCCACCGCCACCGATGCCCACCACCGCCTACCACCTCCACCATGACCGCTATCACCCACCACTACCACCAACACCCACTTCCAACCACCATTATCTCCCGTCGCCCGACCACCACCCGCCACCGCCAAACACCGTCATCACCCACCAATGCATCGACCGCCACCTGCCTCCCACTACCACCGCCACTCACTACCATTTTAATTTTATTTTTTATTTTTTTTCTACCTACAAAATAACGCAAAGTAATCATTCATTTCATTTTCAACTGGCACAAACATCTCATTGGAATGGTAATAACTCATTCCATTCATTTTTCTATTTCATTACCACGTTCATTCCATTCCATCGTCCATTCCATTACCTCATACCAAAAAGACCCTTATGGCGCGCTCATTTCACGAAATGGAATGGAATGGAATTGGAATTGGAATTTGTATAGGATTTGGAATTCGAAGAAATTGGATTTGGAATCTGAACACTCCAATAGGAATTGGAATTAGGGGGAATTGAAATTCAAATACATTCTTAATGTGTTCGGTTGACAAATGAATATAAATCAAGAAGTTTTTTTTATTTAACAATGATAACGGCGAAAACATTTTAGTTTTTTTTTAGATTTTTTTTAATTTATATTCTGCGTTATGATTTTTTTGAATTTTTTTATGGGTTTTCTATTAAGATCAAAAACCCCTCAAAAAATATTCAAAAATAATAATAAAAAATTCATAACTCAAAATATAAATAAAAAACAAAAAAAGTAAAACAGCTAAATTGTTTTATTCGTTGTCCACATTGAAAAAAAAAACTCGAGATAAGATTCCAATGAATTTCCTTGAATTCCTCCACATTTTCGAAGGATTTGAAATCCTTATATTTAAAGGAATTTGAAGGAATTGAATTCCAATTCCAATTCCAATTCTTTGAACCGAACACACTAAAATGGAATTAAGATTCCAATTCCAACAAAACGAACACGCTATGTCATAGGACTTTAACTCCAATTCCTTTGAATTCCCACGAATTCTGTGAAACAGACACACCCTTGGAATTAAACAAAAAGAATGATGAATAAGCACCCGTGGTCATCTTTAGAAAAACATATGTATTTGATTCTACGGTTTTAAAATCAATCCGTCCGAGGAGATGGAGATTAGGGATGGAAATGTTTCATTATAACATTAACAATCAGCAGGAGGATTACATTTTACCTGGTTTCGTCTTGTTGCAGGTTCAGATTCTTCAAGGAAAAAGCAGAGAACAATTCTAGAAGATTATAAGTGTAATATGATTGTGATTGTAGAAGGATTGTAAAAAAGAATAGGAGTGATGGAAAAATATGTTGCATGAGATTTCTTGTATGAAGGAGATTGCATGACAGCTGATTGGGACGATGATGAATGGAAGGAGCTGGTCTGCTACGGTTTCACTGGGTTGGGAATTGAACATACGTACAAGGGAGTAGATATTAAGGGAATAAAGAGATTCTCATATCTTTTAAAGATTTTAAAAGACATTACATAGATTTTATTAAGTTTAAGTAATTTAAATAGTTTAATTAGGGCTGGTTTTCATATATAAACGATTGTTTCGTATATTGTACAAAAATATATATAACATATTAATAATCTCGTTAATTGGTCCTTGTTTTGGATTATATATTTTAGATATCTAGTAAAGTTAAATAATTATTAAATGGTCCATATAATTTTGAAGTTATCAGGTTCTGGTTCGTTTGAGTTAACTGAGTCTCGATTTCATTCGATTAATTTGGGCTGAACCCACGTTATAAAACGTGGTATTATTATTTGGGTTATCTCTATCTCCATCAGTTTCTACATAATCATTTGGCAGAGCCCATTAACATATAGCCCGCTTTGATTACTCGATCAACATCGCACTCAATATCTGATGATAAGTTTTGTAAAAAAAAAATTCTAGCCCTATTTTTATGATTGCTACATCATCCTTCTGAAATCTTGGTACATATGCTTTAAAATCATATATTCTTCTTCTTCAATAACCTTGAAGGGTGCATCATCACTTCCAATTTCATATATTTCATTTTGAACATCATTAAAAATAGACCTTATGTATATCATATATGTTTTTTTTATCAAGAGGACATTCGGTAGATAGTTATTTCAGGATAGGTGTAATTAGTGTCATGATCACTTTTTTTTTTCTAAACTATTGTACCTTTGTATTTTCATATAGTAATCAAAATGATTTAAAAAATCAAGAATCATCATCTGTGAGTTGGAATCACACAAATAAGCTAGTATCTAGTCTAATTTTGATGTTGTACGCATTAGACCAGATACTGGTTCATCATGATAATAAGCTGGTATCAAGCCTAATCTAATTTCATATGTATATGTCAAGCATTTATTGCTAGCAAGATCATACTTGTTCAGTATCATATCCCACTTACTTTCAAATTCAGATTAACTAATAGAATCTGTCCAAACAATATCACATATTTAATGTTTAAAATATTCGTTGTTGCACAACACAACACCAACCTATTATACAATTTAGTCTTCATAAAATAACGCTCACTTTGAAAGTACACTCACATAAAAAATAATAAACACTCACTTGAAAGTATGCTTCAGATCACAAAAATAACGCTCATACTCAAATTAAGCTTTAAAGATTTTACCTTACCACTAACCTTTTCCGTAATGTGTCACATGCATAACATATACCTTGTATTCGGAAAAACAAATTCAATTTCTTGCTTTATGGCAGGATCTTGATCGATAACAACTACCTTTGGTGCAATCCCAAATGATTTAAGAAAAACTTCCAATAACCATGTCTATGATCCAATTGACTAAGATGCTAACAAGCCAACACCATCGGTTACATTTCGATCACAATTATTATCAATAACAGTGAAAGGGAAAAATACCATCTTGTACCTATATCAAAACGATAAATTATATAACATTAAAAATAAAACTCATTCATCATAATAAAATTTTGAAGTATAAAACATATTGTCTTGAACGTGGCATCAAAAAATATAATATTTTCAAATACCAAATAATTGTTCTTAATAATTTCATCAGCCCAAACAAAAGCAAATAATTCACCATTATTGTTAATGGTACATTAAAAGAATAGTGATCATATAACTTTTTATTGTCACTTATTTTTTGAATAACCATTTTAGCATCATACTCTTCAATAAAATAATTTAACTTGTGTTTACATTATATAGTCATCTATCGTTTAACTTCTTTAAAACCACCATATTTTGTTCTCAAAACATTGAATGCCTTTATTGGACCCAATTTCAAAGTAGACAACTCATATATGGTTTTCCTCAACGTGGGTTAACTTTCTGGCCGACCGAACAAAGTGCAAATCATTTTGCTTCTACTATGCTATGAGTATGACCTTCAACAAAATCAATAACCTCATATGACTCACCATTCTTAGATTCTAAATGAAGTCGTGCTTTACAAAACATCGAATAGTAGGTATTTGTCACACCCGGCTCCATGGGCCTAGGCGTGTGATCATAGTTGGTACCTGTTTGAAAATTTATCAAAGTATGTGTTGCGTAGCGGAAGTCTTTTCTTGATTAAAATATTCATTTATAGAAAACTCAGGAATTAAATACTTGGTATTGTCTTACAAAACATTAAAAGTGATAAAACATTAATTTACATCTTTCACATAATTAAAACCAAACTGAGCCATCAGATGCGTCTCACGTCTATATCCTCCATCTTCTACTACACCTTTCTACTGATTACATGTAAAATATTTTTATAAAATACGTCAGTGACAATTGCTGGTGAACACGCTGGCACTAAATCATTTATATAAAACTTTAGCTTCACTCGTAACAACTCCGCGGCCCGCCCTGTAGACCGGCGTACCAAATATATCACATAGTCAAGCCCTAACGGCCCAATAGACTAGCTCAATGAGCAGGGACATGATGCTAAGCGTGGCGGGGTATGCATACCCTTTGACCGCATATGTATGGATCCATACACACGTATATCTAGCGTGAGAGCCAGCGACTACTAAAGTTTTAGGGATCTATAATCCCATGTAAACTTTTGACTCGTTGAAATGACTCGATTTATTTAAAAGAGTTGGGGGCGTATTCACCTTTTTGATGAGTTGCTCAATTAACAACTTCTCTGTATTTGATGAACGATTACCTCGGACATATAGTTTGAGAATAATAGTTTAGTAATTTATCTAGATCAAATGATCTAGCTTCAGACCTTTAGTCTGGTTAAATAGCTTTAAACCTTGATTGAATATTATGTTGTTAAAATATTACTTTAGATCTTTAGTCTATAAAATCCTATTTTAATATTGACATTTCTTCTTGTAGAAGAAATCATCTAAATTATATATTTCTAGAAGAAATCGTGTTTATAAATATTTTATGTTTCCTCCTTTAGAAGAAAAATTATTTATTCAAAACGATTACTTTGATTACTTAAAACCTTTTAGTTCTTATGACGTTCGATGGAGCATGCTTTGGCCTAATAGGTTTGAACACTCTCATCAAGATCTCCAGGAAAATAAAAAGGTCTCGTGGTTGATTGAGATTTATACGAATTAGTTTTCTTAGACAAGAGACTCGACTACTGGTATTATCACCCTTCTAGTTACTGCATGCCCGTCATATTTTTCTGATTAGTTATTTACAGTTATGTTTTACATGAAAAAAATTTAACGTTTCTTCCTTGAGAAGAACGTCAATTGACAACAACCTTTATATGCAAAACTTTTTGTTTCTTGATAATAAAGAAACGTCTGTTTTTGTAAACTTTATATATTAAATATATCTATAAAATTTTCAAGGTTTAGGCTATACCCTCGACAATGATCTAAGGTATGAGTTGAAATATCTTAAACATAATTCTTACCTTAAAATGGGTATAACACTTATGGACGAACACGCAGTACTTATACTATACGTAGGGTGTTAGGGTATGGAACGTCGAAACTCTAGAGTGGCGTCGGGACTCCAACTCGGTGGCGCAAACTTCGAGAAACTGGAAGTGATTAGGTGTTCGGGATGCCAAAAATGAAGAACCCACGCTCACTATTTATAGTCATCCCGGGTTGGACCGTCAATCACCACCATTCGCCACATGTCACTCTTGTGATGAGTAGTGCTTTATGGTGTTGACATGTGGCATGCTAACTTGATTAGTCATTAGCCACATGTTACTTCAAGAGGATACATGGCATTAGATGTTGATATGTGTCCTTCCGTGTCACCACCACGTGACATGTGTCGTTTCATGGTGATGAGTCATAGGACACGTGTCGCTCCCATATTTCTATAGCTAAATGACTAACTAGTCTCTCAACTTCCTAAATTATCAAAATTGGTATGGAAATTTGTAGGGTGTTACATCCTCCACACCTTTGAATTAATCTCGCCGCCGAGATTGATCGAATAAGTATGAATATTTCTTCTTCATTTCAGATTCTAACTCCCATGTAAACTCGGGACCTCGTTGCGAGTTCCATCTGACTTTAACTTTCGCCTCTTTAGTCTTTTTAACTTTGAAATCCTTTATATGTAGAGGTTGTTCTACAAACTTCAGTTTTTCGTTAATTTTGACATCTCTTAAAGGCGTGTTTCGTCAGCTAAATATTTACGCAAGTTAGAGACGTGAAATACATCATGCACTCCAATCATTTCTTCTGGAAAACGTAAACGATAGGCTACTATTCCAATTCTTTATGTGATTTCAAACCGTCCTATGAAACGTGGACTTAATTTGCCTTTCTTTCCGAATCGGACTACCCCTTTCTAATGAGATACTTTTATGTTTAGATGAGAAAATGACTAAGGAAGATTGGAATCTTCTCAACCTCTTCTGAAAATGGCTAAGTATGAAAATCGAGCACACTAAGGCATTCGAGCAAGCTTAAACTTAGTCAAGCAAGGTTTTTTGCTTTTCGAGCAAAGTTATCTTTTTGAAGTCTTCTAAGTGTTAGTTCGAGAAAACTACACTTCATCAAGAAAGGTTGTTCTTCAAGTCGAGCAAGGTTTGTTTCAAAGCAAACTCTTGACTAAACCAAGCTAAAACCAAGTATTTTGGTGGATCGAGCAAGGTTTGATAATTAACAGTGGTCCAAGCAAACTTGAAGGAAGTTAATGAAGAATTTACTCTAAGGACTTCCAACGAGCAAGGTTCAACCACGAGCAAGCTACAGTGTCACCCGCACACTTGGATTTGTTTTAATAAGTAAGTAGCGAAAGGTTGAAGGGATATATGAAGAACAAGTTTGCCCGTTGGGTGTATATCGAGCAAAGTTTGGTATAAATCAGAAGATTAAAGTCTGCTTGATGAATATTTTCTAAGGAAAACATTTTAAGTAAAGCTTACTCAAAGAACTATTCCCGAGCAAACTTAATGATTACTAGGTCTGCTCGACAAAGGCAAAAGCTTCCAAGCTTACTCGAAGACCTGTTTTACACTTTGTAACTTTTGTAATATGTTTTAATATGTTTAGTATCGTTAATAGGGTTTCTAGAAGGAATGCCAGGTGTGCCTATATAAGCAAACTTTAGGGCACGCCTATGACAACGGACACTGAGCGAATATTTGTGATTTGACGGCTGTATTTTTTTAGAAACAATATTCTTGTACGGAAAATGCTGTCGCAAAATAAAAACCCACCACCTAGAAACCCTAATTGATTTTCTTTGTATCTTTCATAATATAAATGGAAATCTTTTGAGTTTATTTGTGTGTTTGTTTACTTTTATGTCCTAGTCAGTAATCATTTGAATATCACTGAGTCCACCTTTGATATTCATCGTTCTTTTACAAAAGTAGCATTTCGTAACCTTCTTGTCGACACGTTTGTGTGGGTTACAAGTGTGATTGAGTGAGATAATCGGGACCAACAAGTGGTATAAGAGCTTGTGTGGCTACATTTGTGAAGAACGATTGCTGATTTGTTGCTGAACACTGTTGATTTTGAGGATGAAGAGTGACGTCAGCTGACAACTGTTCCATTGATTTTTGACTTCAGCTGCCATGTTTTTCATTTTTCTCAGATATACAGTTGTTTGAGATTTAAAAGTGCTATTCACTCATATTTACTTTGATTTCTTTCCTTTTATTTCTAAGATCATGTTATTATCCATCCAGAATCATCAGATCTGAGGATTTATTTCACAGATCTGGTTATTTTCAAAACTTTTTTAAAGTTTTAAGTAAGTTTATTTCAAAAATATTTTAAAATACCAAAAAAATATGTTTGTTTAAAAAATCTTTAAGTAAATTTGTTTCAACAAGAGGCTTCAACTAACAAAATTCCAAGATTGATAGGACAGAAAATTATATCAAATGGAAGATTATGTTTGAGGCTTCCGTGTGTTATAATGATGAGAAAATGTGGAACTCAATAAAAAATGGATCTTATGTCCCTGATGGCAAGAACAACAATCATGCTAAGTGGATAAGGAAAAGAGGAATGCTTATGGTCAACCACAGCAAGAAGGTGTATTTGATTGGAGCAATCATGCTGATGATATTGAAAAAGCCAATGTAGTATTCATGGCAAAGATAGAGAATGAAGAAGAGTCCTCTTCATCTCAGGTACATTCAAAACTCACAAATCTTGAATTACTTGAAATGAATGATTCTTTGAAAATGGAAATTGGCAATTTGCAAAATGAATGCTTTAAGAAACGAAGCATCATTAATGTGTATGAAATGAGTGAAGTGACATATGATAATCAAATCATAGTTTGGAACAAGATTGTACGGACAGTTACATCATTCAGTCAAGATATGTTACTGAATTGAAGAATTGAAGAAAATGTATCTCGATGAGAAGTTGAAAAATACTCAACTTCAAGTTGAGGTAGACTTTCTAAAGAATTTGGTGTCCACTGAAAATATTTGTGGTAAGTTGAAAAGTATCAAGGAAGAAGATAAGTATAAGGTTGTTCCTCCACCTTTCAATGATAATTACTCATTGAAAGTGGATAAGGAAAAGAGGAATGCTTACCTTAAACAGTTTAGAGAGGTGTTTAATGATAGAAAGGAGTTTGTTGAAAATTACAAGTTGGTAAAAAATGTGATTTTGTAATGAAGGCTGTTGAAACAAAGGTTGAAAATTTTGTTGGTGTGCAAGTCTCAGAAGATGACTTTGATGAAGATCTATTGGATAGGGATGACTTGAGTGATTCAAGTGACAAAGTTCAAGTAATGAAAGTTTAAAAGAAGGAAAAAGTGGCAAGCAGAATACAAAGAACAAGACTCCTTTGCTGCCAAAGATAACTCCTAAGATGAAGAAACATCATGAACAAATGAGAAGAGAACAAAAATCATTTGATATTTGTGATGGTTCCAAGGCAAAGAAGAACAATGAAAGATCAACATACAAAGTGCCACAGAGAAGGGAAAGTGTCAAAGAGAACAAGAAAACAGAAGAAACCATGAAGAATGATGATATATTCATTCATGTTTATCATGTCTTCTCTAATTAAGAATTGTTTGATGTTGGAAAGGTGGAAAGCATGGAAGAATATGAAAGAAGACAATGAAGATTTAGAAGCAACAAAGATGATGAACCAATCAAGATGGAAAAGATAACGTTTGTCAAGAGTTTAGTTGAAAGACAAGAGATAAAAATTGAAGAATTTGTACCTTTCCCAATTAATTATGATGGTCTTTTTACTCAAAAGACTATTGGAGTTGATCGACCAAGACCAAGTGAAAGATTTAAAAGGGGAAGTCAAGTTAGAGCTTCAAGGGAAAAGTTTGGTGTAAACATTTTGATGTATATGGACATCACACTGACTCATGTCATGAAAGATTTACTTACAAATCAATTCATGTCCCAGATACAACAAAGTTTGGACAAGACTTTGGTTTTTACAAGAAAAAGTACAATGATTATTTGGGAAAAGGAAAGAAGATGGTTGATGATCCGGTGAACAATGTTGGAGAGGGAAGCAAGAAAAGTAATGAAACAGTTGACAAGAAAGAGAAGAAGAAAGATTTGATTGAGAAGAAGAAGGCTCCAATGAACCAACAACCCATCAAAATTAACCCTGATGTGGATTCTAAATTTGTGAAATCCGTTGATTCTGAAAATTCACCAAAATGTGAAGAGAAAACTAAAAAGAATGTGTTCAAGAGAAAGAAGTCAAAAGAACTAAATGTTGATGAAAAGTTCCTCTTGAAGCACGAATTTGATCCACATGGATTTTTGTGGAAACCAAGGACAGAAGCACAAGTAACAATGGTAAAAAGGGAATATGTGATTGAAGAATGCAAAAGCATAGTTCCTTATATGGGAGAATTATGTGAATTTGGTTATGAATCTAATAATTCATGTGAGATTGTTTATGAAGACCCTAAACCAGATGCTACAGTTGATCATGTTGTTGATGATTTGCAAGCTAATTTAGCTTGTATTTCATCACTTAACCGATTCCTTTTCTTTGATTTGTGCAGGAATAGTCCACACAAGTGAATGATGTATGGTATATGGACAGTGGATCTCCCAGGCACATGACCTGTGACAAGAGGTCACTGGTAAATTATGAAGAAAAGCTTGAGGGATCATGTTAGTGCACGGTTTTGCGTCTAGAGTCTTTGCATTTTTCGTTAATGTATTTGTCGTTTATTTATGTAATAGTTATTTAGTTATTAAGCTAGTCCGCTAAAGTATAGTCTAGTTCGCTAAGGATGTTTAGCGAACTAGATCTAAGCTATTAACCTTCCTGATTCGTTAAGGATGTTTAACGAATCAGGGGGTGATTCGCCAAGTTATTTCTTTTTAATGTATGTAACGAAGTGGACTCTAGTTCGTTAGGGAATGTTAACGAACTAGATCCATCTTCTATTTATAGTGAACACTGTTCACAGTTAATTTAAGTTTTGAGATTAATATTAATGAATTGCTGTCCAGATTCTCTCTCAATCTTCATACTAATATTATTAACATACATACATACATACATACATACATACATACATACATACATACATACATACATACATACATACAACTAATACTATATATACATCATACAATCAAGAGAAATTACGAGCTAGATCCGTATTTAGGTTAATCTTATATCAGATCTGAGATCTGTGTAGTGTATAAGTATTTACCGGAGTCAAACAAGTGGTATCAAAGCTTTTGGTGCTCTTTTGCTGTTGATTTTGATAGATATTTCGTTATTAATCGAAGCTTAATTGTTATTTTGTGTTAAGTTTAGTGTCGGTTTGATTTTGAATCGGATTGTGTGTCAATTGGATTAAGAATGGATTGATTGGACTGTATTTGAGTTTGGTAAGGTATTGGTGAGGTTTAAATGATTGGAATTGGATTTTGGATTGTGTTTGGACTGATTTTGGTTAGATCGGGATTTAGTCGAGAACAGGGGATCGTTTTTGGTTAAATTGGATACGAATTAAGGTAAATTGTGTTACGGTATTGATACGAATGGATTCGTATTTGAGTTACGAGTAATTTGGTAGTTTACTTGTGCAATTTGGTTGAATTTTGAGTTAGTATTACAAATTTGGCTTCTGGATTTGTGTTCTTCAATTTCCAGAAATCTGGATATCTTTGTTTAAAGATTTGAAGATTTGAAGATTCAATGATTCAAATATGATTCGTTAACGACTCAATTTGATTCGTTAATCTTTCAACTCGATTCGTTAACATATTTAACTAATTCGCTATGAGTTTTGGTTGATCCATTAAGAAATTCGTTATACATTCTGATTCGTGTCAACTAATTCGTGTGACACGTCTCTTACCACGGAAATTGAGTTATACCAACCTTTGCCACGTGGCATTCGTTGTCAGAGGTTTGTTACAAACCGTTGTAACAACCTGATTCGCTATAAGTTGATTCGTTATCAATTGTAGCTGATTCGTTATCTACTTTGCTAAGCCTTCTCTTAGTGCACGTACTGAAGGAGAATTCGAAGTGACAACGTACTAAATTTAAAAATATTGTATTGGATTTCTTTTGTTTACAAATGGGAATTCATCGAGAATACAATGCTCCATACGTACCACAACAAGACGGTGTTGCTGAACGAAAGAATAGAACGTTGATTGAAGCTGCTAGAATGATGCTTGCTGATTCAAAGCTTCCTATCCAGTTTTGGAATGAGGTGGTGAATACAACTTGTTATACACTCAATCGAGTTCTAACTGTTAAGAGACTCAAGAAGACCAGTTATGAGTTGTTGAATAATCGTAAACCTAATTTAAAGTACTTGGAACCATTTGGGTGTCCTTGTACGATGTTGAAAAAGGATGTGGGAAAGTTCGATGAAAATGCCATTGAAGGGTATTTCTTGGGTTATGCTTCTCCTAAGAAACAGTCTTTAACTTTACGTCTGGTTGTGTTGAAGAATGGTACCATGTGGACTATCAAAAGTACACTACTCCTTCTCAAGGAAAAGGTCCCGACTGGATGTTTGACTATGATGGCTTATTCAATTCGCTTACTCCAACAACTGATCAACCAGATGAAGATTTAGTCCGTACTTATTTTGAAGAACAATTGGAAATTCCAAGATTTGTAAGTTCTAATGATGTTGAAGTTCTAATTTATGTTTCAGTAGAGGAACCTGATAATGAGTCTCCAATTCTCTTCGACAATGCATCTACTTCATCTGATCACACTCCAGTTGTTGATCAAGTTATCGAACTTGATAGTGATGTTTCATCTCACAACTTGGGTGAACACTACACTAATTTATTTGAAACCGTTGATGTTCCTGAGAATCCCACTCTTAGGATTCATAATTATCACCCGAAAGAAAACATTATTGGAGAACTTGATATGGGAGTTCAAACATGACATCAAGTTGCTTCATCAAGTGAGAATAATGTATTGTGTGCTTATGCTGACCTACACTCGTCCGGGATTGTAAATCTTGCTAAATTCACTTGCTTTCTATCCCAAGTTGAGCCAACGACTCCTCGTATGGCACTTCAAGATTCATCTTGGGTAGAAGCCATGCAAGAAGAATTACAGCAATTTGCACGTTTGGGTGTTTGGGATCTTATCGGCAAACCTGCTAGAGTCAAGAAGGCAATTCCGACTAAGTGGGTTTATAAGTGTAAGAAAGACGATCGTGGGGTGATTGTGAAAACAAGGCACGTTTAGTGGTGCAAGGTTTTCATCAGCAAGAGGGTATTGACTACACTGAAGTGTATGCTCCAGTTGCAAGATTGGAGTCCATACGAATTTGTCTAGCCTATGCAGCGTATAAGAATATAAAAGTCTATCAAATGGATGTCAAGAGTGCTTTTCTCAATGGTGAACTTCATGAGGAAGTGTTTGTTTTATAGCCTCCGGGTTTTGAAGACCCTGATTATCCTGACCGTGTTTACCGTTTAAACAAGGCATTATATGGTCTCCATCAAGCCCTGAGAGCTTGCTATGGCACGCTCGCCGACCATCTGACAGATAATGGTTTCAAATGTGGAACTGTTGACTGCACTTTGTTTTATAAAAATATTGGTGATGATCTTCTCCTCTTTCAGATTTATGTTGATGACATAATCTTTGGGTCAACAAACGACTCGTTGTGTAAGGATTTCGAAAAATCAATGCAAACCAAGTTTGAGATGAGTTCGATGGGAGAGATGAATTTCTCTTTAGGGTTGCAGGTTCATCAGTCTGCGAAAGGAATTTTAATTCACCATACAAAATATGTGAACGACGTCTTGAGCCGATTCAAGATTACTGCAGGAAAAACCCCTTCTACTCCTCTTCCTGTGGGTCACAATTTATCACTGGATGAATTGGAGGATATTGTCGATCCTACCCCATATCAAGCGATGATTGGTTCTTTGATGTATCTTACTGCCTCTCGACCCGACATAATATTTGCTGTTTGTTTATGTGCTAGGTACCAAGCTAGTCGGCGAGTGACTCACCTGGCAGCGGTCAAACGTATTCTTCAATATCTTAGGGGCAACCCTGACACCGGGTTATGGTACCCCAAAGACGATACTTTTGATCTTACCGCTTAATCTGACTCAGACTATGGAGGTTGCAAGATAAATTTCAAGTTTACCACAGTGGGATGTCAATTCTTAGGAAGCCGGCTTGTTTCCTGGCAGTGTAAGAAGCAGACAACAGTCTCCACTTCAACCGCCAAAGCTGAGTATGTTGCAGCCTCGAGTTGCTGTTCCCAGGTTTTGTGGATACAACAACATCTTCGCGACTACGGTTTGACATTTCTTACTACTCTCATATTAATTGATAATTCTGCTGCTATTAGCATCACTAAAAATCCCGTACAACATTCTAAAACGAAACATATCAAAATTGGATATCATTTCATACGGGATTGTTATGAAAAGAAATTAATTGACCTTCAGAAAGTACATACAGATTTTCAAAAGGCTGACTTATTTACCAAGGCATTTGATAAAACACGTTTTCATTTTTTGCTTGATTTAAATGGCCTAAAGACCCTTGCTGATATCCTGAAACTAGGATAATTATCTTTATTTTAAGTGGATTTTTGTTTTGTTTTTTAGGGGGGTGAAAATACAAAAAGAATGTGTTTTTCGTTTGTATATATTAAATCCAAAAACATTAAAAATTTAAAAACTTCAAAAATAGTGTGTTTTCATGTCTTTAGTTTTTCATATCTATTAAATTTTTCAAAATTTGAAAAATCCAAAAACATCTTAAAAAATTTTGAAAAATCATAAAGATTGTGAATTTCTCATTTGTAGAGAAAAATCCAAAAAAGGCGAAAGCTTGTGTTTTATGTTTGTAAAGAGAAAAACCAAAAAGATTTTTGCTTACATTCATTGAAAAAAATATGTCAATTACTGTTGTTTGAAGAACATATACTTGTATATGGTTGGTCCTGATAATTTCTTGTAAATATTCAGAATAGCCATTTATCTGATAATGGATAGTAGTTGGGGTGTGTGTTATGCTTTTTACCTTATTTTCTCGCTGAAAATTATGTTGGTTATTTAAGTATGTGGAGCATGCTTGCATGTTTTGATCCTATTATCTATTTGTAGATTGATAGGATAGCCATTAATCTATAGACTGAAAGTAACTGGGGCGATTAAATTCATTTTATTTTCTGCTCCTCAATTTTTTTGAGTTTTTGAAGCAAAAAGATAAAATGATAGTACATTGATTATTTGACCCCAAATCCAGAAAGATATAAGCTTAAACGACTGAGTGCTTAATCATTGGTGCATTGATAGGTCTTAAACACGCTGTTAGAGTAAAATATGTGATATAAACATAAAGAAAAGCCAAATTGAAAGAGGTGTTAGTCTCTAGCAAAAATCTCAATGAGAATGGCAGAAATGTAATAACCAGTCATACTCAAGCCTTATAGTTGTTGATCACCCAAAAGTATAATAAAGCAAATAACAAGCGTTAGGTTTCTGGACCCTGTGAATCTTTATGCCGTTTAATTGTAACACCCCGTAACCGCAGCGGAAACGTACACGGGATGCAACAGACACATCTGATATCAACAGCATTGCTTATAAAGAAAATACCACTACATTAATTTATATCATATTACATTGTTGCGAGTTTCGTTACTGTCTAGGTGTTACACACATGTTTTACCGATAAGACATTAATATATTCATTACAAAATATAGATCAGCAAGCTTCCAACAAGTAGCACAGATCATTAAGCACATATCAATCATTCCAACTTGGGCATACCTAGAAAACATGTAAAGAGAACGGGTCAACTACGAATAGTTGGTGAGTTTCACTAATTTAAATAAACACTGACAGATCATTTTAATAATCATTTATTAGTAATGTAATTATGCTGGGAACTATGTTACCCCAGAACATTTCCATTAATCTTCTGGGAACTACGTTACCCCAGAACAGTAATAACCTCTGGGAACTATGTTACCCCAGAACAATAATAACCTCTGGGAACTATGTTACCCCAGAACAATAATAACCTCTGGGAACTATGTTACCCCAGAACAATAATAACCTCTGGGAACTATGTTACCCCAGAACAATAATAACCTCTGGGAACTATGTTACCCCAGAACAATTCCACACGATAAACAATTTATATATTCTGTGCATCAAACCATATATATATAAATATACAAGTGTTTCCATACGATCGGTATGTACTTAAATACTTTAATAAAGACATGTTTTCCGCCCCAGGAAAATATTTAAAACAGTTCAGTAAAAAGGGGCTCGTGAAAACTCACCTTTCTGTGAGTCGGGGCGTGCTACAATGAACTGCTATAAGCCTGGATCTGTAATATGATATCTAAGTCGTTACTATATAATTCCCATAAATTAAATCCGTGCCAATCGGTACATCTGGGGACATTGTTAACCCAGTACTGTACTCGATCCGGGGACAATGTTAACCCCGTGACACTTCTAAGGACTCAGATTGTGACATTACTTAGAGTCTGACGGTCAAAATTATCATTTTTATGTTTTCCTTGGTTTGCGTGCCTAGCACGGTTATCCGTTTTTAGATTCAAAAATGAGTTTGTTTATAACCGACCCAAAAATGGTGTTTGACTGTTATTTTAGTTAAAATGATGAAATTATAGCTCGGTTTGGTCACCCCGTTTGGCCGCGGGGCCCGTTTCCGTCATTTAGGTGCCGGAAACAGTAAAATCGGGTAAAATTACCCAAATCATCCGAATTATTTTCGGATGATTTACTTTTATTTTATTTACTTAGTATTATGAAAATGGTCCATTTTTAGGTTTTTATATACCAGTCAGCTCGCTTATGCGAGTTTTGCAGGTTTACACGTTTTAAGCTTTAAAAATTTGTTTTTATGTTCTTTTTAGCATAAATAATTACCCGTTTAGTCTCGGGTCTTGAAATTTTGTACAAAATTTATTTTGACAGTAAGAAATTTTATAAAAATTTTCCAGATTTATTTTTTTTATATTTACATTTATTTATCTATTTTTAATCATCATTAAAACACTAAATATGTCAAAAATACCAAAAGACTTTAGAAAAATCCCAAATTTTTCCGGGATGATCCCTGCCATCCTCATAACTCCCTGGAATTTTTCCAGAACCCAAAACTCATTTTTCAAGCCATTTTCACAAAAACCGAGCTAGAAAGCCCTAGAACTCGTTTTACCGAAAAGCCCCTTTAGACTTCTCCAAATGAGCTCAAATTTTGTGTGTGACTTTTATATGTTATAAAAAGCTTATCCTAAATTTTCCAGAATTTTTCATCAAGTTTAGCTATTTTTCACCATTTTTGGCCAAAACCGAGCATTAAATTCACCAAATATTCATCTTTTATCCAAAAATGACCAAAAATTCACAGATCTCATATTTTCATGTGTAGATCATCTCTGTGAAATTTCATGACCCGACTCTAAGCACACTACAATCTGTCCAAAATCACTAAATCACACGAAAACCGAACTATCTTGTGTTTTCTAGCGTTAGATCGCAAAGATCTTGGTTTCTAGCCTTTGCTAGCCACTAGATACAACACTTACAAGCACAATAACACTATACCAAGCAAGTTACACCAACAATCAAACCATTTCTTTCATAGTGTCGGTTTTGATATAAAAACAAAGGTTTTAACCGTAAAAATCCGTTCTCGACTCTTTTTACTCATTTCTTGGACCAAGATCCCTTGTATAACTTGTATACATCTCTTGATCATGCAAGAGTCGGTTTCATCTCGGGTTTTCACCCGTCTTTCACATGGAAACTCATTTTACAAGATTTCAACCGTAAAATTTCGTTCTAAACTCTTTTAACTCATCACTTGGATCAAGATCCTTTGTATAACTTGTATACATCACTTGATCATGCGAGAATCGGTTTTAACTCGGGTTTTCACCCATTTTTACATTTGAAACCTCCTTTTCTCAAGATCATGAAGTTGAAAACAAGATTCAAGCATTAAAAACATGTGTTATACCTTGAGTTCTTGCCTAAAAAGCTTGGGTTTTGGATGGATGATGAAGAGGTTGAGAGGATTTGGAGTTGGAGAGTTAGAAAAAAAGAAAATGAAATGTGTAAATGTGTGTGCATAGGGCCGGTTCTAATGGTGGTGTGGGGGGGCCCCACATCTCAAACCATGGCCACTCATTTGGATTACGCAATCCGGATAATGTTGTGGATAATCTGGTTCAGTTCGTTTCTCGTTTAGACGCGTAATTCGGCTTAAAACGAGCCCAAAATGGTCGTTTTTCGGGTTAAAATAAAATTTACATAAAACCGACTTAAAAACTTTAAAAAAACTTAACCATGACATTTATTGACTTAAAACATCATATTGTCGGTCATTGTGCATCTTTTTCGGTTTGATCGATCGTCTCTTGCTTGGTTTGATGTTAAAGGTCTCGTTTAACATGCTGACGTACCATTAAACTTACCATTCTTTTTCTGTGCTATAATTCACTTATCCCGAATCTTTAATACTTCGTAAACATCAATAAACACTATATACTTCGTCTATAATGTAATTCCCGATTCGTTCGGGTTTCAATAATCGTTCATTGGTTAATTGTAATTCCAATACGATTCACTATATAATCGAGTATGATTCGTACTATGAATCATATATACTCGTATAAACGTACTATAACTCATATAATCAATATTAAATGACATGTAAATAGTATATACCGGCTAGGGTATACCTGGATTTGCCGGAATCGTTACATTAATCATCTGGGTATTCATAAACATGAATATTTCATTCGCTTTTAAAGCAAACCCAAAGTCATTAAACTTGATCACTACTGTACTTCGTACAATCCAAATTACCGACTTGATCAAAATCCGCTGTTAGTCATACAAATGTTCCTCCCTTGCGCGCGTCTTAATACCAATAAGAAACGGACCCCAGTGGATACAATGTATGTAAGCCGACAGATGGACTCATGCATACTCATTCACAGTAAAAGAAACTTAATGCATTGCTCAAAAGTTGTAAAATTCTCAAAATTTTGATCAACACTATAATGGTTTAAGTCAAGTTGGGGTGATTTGGCAAAAATCAAATTAAGCTTGAACCGAGATTAGGGGCTGATAGTTTCTGATATTCTGTGCGCTAATTGAGCCATTAATCATATCACAAAAATGCTTGAAGGCTTGTTATAAGATTTAAGTGGACAACAATATCAATGACCAACTTAACGCCAGTCACAATATCCCTGAAATATAAAACTGTGATGGAAGGGCATTTTGGTCAATATGATTCTCTGCTCAAACTCATCAAAAATACAAAAATATGTACTGCTTTTGAACAATCATAGAAAACACAAAAAGATTGTCTATTTCTTGTTTCGGATATTTTTCATGTAAATACATTCTTTAAATATTACAAAATACCAAAAATATTTTTCATTTTCGTTTTACATATTATTTAAATTTTTTTTAAGTTATGTTTCAAAACATGAAACCATTTTAAAATGATTGATTATCGAGGTATGAGATCTCGGTAATCCTTGAGTATTTTATTTTACCTTAATCGATGCAACAAGAGCAGCCGTCTGCTCTATATATATTAAATTAAATTATTTGATGATCGAGATATGGGATTTCGATAATTCTTTAAGTTAATTGGATTTTTATTTTAATTATATATTTATTTAATTCTTTATTTATTTAATTCATTAATTTGTAATTCGTTAAGTTATGGTTAACGAATTAGGTCATTTTAATGAATTACATTCTAGTTCGTTATCCTAATTCGCTTCCGCACTCTATAATGAATGGCTTCAATTCGTTAATCATAAACTAACGAATTATACATGAATTGAATCTAATTCGTCATGACACGTGTTAAATATATGTTAACGAATCATCTGATTCGTTAATTCAAATTTCAAACGAATCAGCTGATTCGTTACCTTGGGAATCGTGCAATGTCAGTGTATATAGGACGACGTGCATACGAACCATCCTACACTGTTCACTAGTCTTCCTCACTTTACACTGTTACGCTGCCAAAATTTCCAATATTTTTCGATCTTCGAATTTCAGACTTTTGACTATACCACTGTGTTTATAAGGTATAGATAATCACATCTTTGTGATTTTCGTCAAGAATGGCACAGATTTGATATGTTAATTATGAGATTTTGATATCGGGGTTTTAAGGTTTATGAAAACCTTCATTATCTGATTAATACCCTGTTAAAGTATTTTATTTTGATATCATTGCACTCGGAATGGATTTCCGAGACCCTTGGTGATTTTTAATCATAGTTTGATTGTTGATTGCCGGGTTAATGATTGATTGTTGTTTTCGGGTTTGTGTGCTTTGTTCAAATCCTTAAATAACTTAACTTATTTCTTGGTTTGGCACTTCAAATCGATACCATTTGAGTCGTATTGTGTTTCCGAGATCTCTATGATCACTGATTCGGTTATCCATTGATAATTATGGGGTAATCGATACTGGATTCGTCTTGTTGAATTTCAGTGTTCTTGATTAATTTTGACCTTGACCAGGAAAGTAAAAAATTAAGTCATATTTTGACCATTCGTTTGTAACACCCCACAACATCGTCCCACTCTTAGGCTATCCCACATCGTCCGTGGACGAGAGAGATCCTTGGTTCATAAGTAATGTCCTGCCTCTTCAATCATCAACGTGTTTTGGGCTTAGTTGGCTGTGGAGCACATGAAAACTCCATGGTTAAGCGTGCTTAGGTGGAAGTAGTACTAGGATGGGTGACCACTTGGTAAGTCTCTACCTGGGCAACCAAAAACAAAGCCGTGAGTTCCCGGATGGGCAACCCATGGGGGCAAAGCGGAAAATATTGGTGGTACGAGAGGCCGGGGTGTTACAGGTGGTATCAGAGCCACTCTTGTGCCGTTCGGGATGATAGGACACGCCTTATCGAGGACGATGAGTCCAAAGGGGGGTTGTTTGTAACACCCCACGACATCGTCTCACTCTTAGGCTATCCCACATCGGCCATGGACAAGAGAGATCCTTGGTTCATAAGTAATGTCCTGCCTCTTCAATCATCAACGCGTTTTGGGCTTAGTTGGCTGTGGAGCACATGAAAACTCCGCGGTTAAGCGTGCTTAGGTGGAAGTAGTACTAGGATGGGTGGCCACCTGGGAAGTCTCTACCTGGGCAACCAAATACAAAGCCGTCAGTTCCCGGATGGGCAACCCATGGGGGCAAAGCAGAAAATATTGGTGGTACGAGAGGCTGGGGTGTTACATCGTTAACCTTAACGAAGCATTATCTGCTACAATTGCAGCTCAACGAGAATGAAAACGAAAGGGTAAAGAGCCGGCAACTGAATGTTTAGCAAAGCGACGTGTATCAGATGGGGCTGGAGTGTCTATTGGTGTTCAACTGTCTCGTACTACTATTTCTCAACGCCCGGCAGTGTCGCTTACTACTAGCACTCCGACGCTTACTTTGACAACGATGATGGTTCCTCACGACAGGCTTGGTATGATTCCTCAAATGGCTTTAGCTGAAATACCAATGCCTTCTTCTATACCCTCTACTGTTCCTCCAACATCATCCATGAGGCCTCCTCCACCTAGTGATGTCTCATTTATGAGAATTACACGGCCTCAGGGACCAATCCAGCCAGTTCATCCATCTCTTTATAATATGCCACCACATCGTCAAACAGATATGCTTTTGAATCTTCTTCATTTGTATGAAAATCAAATGTTTGGTGACTGGCTTAATCAAGAATGCCTCATGGAAAACCAAAGAAAGCTGATGGGTTATGTCTCATTCTGTCAGAAAGAAACAAAGGAGCTTCGTGCGATTGTTGAGTCTCAGGGGGTGAAGCTCAAAGAACAAGAGGATCTCATCTTACAATTAACCTGTAAGGATGATGCTTTAAGAAGCTTAAGAATGATGAGGAAGATCCTGATGAATTTGGTGCAAGTGGTGAGCCTAAAAAAACGCACGGTTCATCTTCTGGTGCTGCTGGTACAAGTGCTACAAGTGATTCTAACAAGTAGATCATTGTGTATAGTGATCCTACTGCTGCCAAACCAATTGAGATGATCAAAGCTGACACGGTAATTTTTGTTGATGGTTCGGGGGTGGTCAGAAATGTGGTGAATAGAGATGAGATTCAGGCAGGTCAGTTTGTTGAACGATCATTAACACGCGAGCAGATTTCGCTACTGATTGGGTTGAACGATGATGAATTAACCGTATTAGAGGCTGAACCTGACGTTGTGGTATTGAACGACGAAGAGATCTTAAATGATCCAACTGTTAAGATGAACAAAAGCTTTATTTATGAAGATGAGGAAGTCGAGGTTGAAGACGTCACTGCTGAGGAGTATCCTGACTTGTTTCAACACAAAAATGTTTATCAAGGTGCTCCAGTATTTTATGAGCAAACGTTTAAAGCCGCTGAGGATGATATGGAAAAGATTTCTAAGGGTAAGAAGGTGGTTGATACGAGATTCAACTCAATTGAGAACCCGGCTGATGCTGATATTGCAAGATGGTTTGGGTATCGAAGTAAGAGAACCCGTAAGACTATTGAGGCTTAAAGGTATGTAGATCAAAAGCAGAAAGTTGAAGCTGCTGCTCGTGCTAAAGCCAACCAAGTAACATCATTCAAGACCGTGTCAAAGGTTCAAGGTGATATTGTTTCTTGGTTATTTGATCCTGATCTTAAAGTATGTATCGTGAAATGGGAAAAGGGGATTCAGTACTATGAGAAGATAGTGGACTTTCTCACTCTACCGCGTTGGGATGTTTGTACCCTCGCTTGTCGTCCATTTATCAATCGAGGAGGTGACTAGATAGCAGATTAGTTTTATCAACAATTGCTATTCGAGGTCAATTATGGATTCAAGTTTCTCAAGCCCTAAGTTCCAACCCGAAAACGTATAGATGAAATTGATCCAAGGACGGGTTGGAGAAAATTGATTCTCAATGTTAAGCCGCCAAACACTTTGAAGCGGGCGCCGATAAAGACTATGAATCAACACATGCACCTGTCTTTCAATCGCTAGTATTACGATTACCGAATCAGCGAAGCCGTCATTGTTTTGGGCAAAGGGTTGAAGACTGAGTTAATAAAGATCATTGACCCGATGTGGTTGGTAAATTTAACCGAGACTGACAATGACGTGCTGCACAAGAACAAGATTCTGTTTGAGTGCAATGAAGACTATGATCTGGCTATGCAATTCCAATGCGTTGTGTGTGTTTGTTATGAGAACGGGTTTCATAGTTGCAGAGATTGGCAGTCCCAGCGCTTCAAGTGATTTAAAAGACAAAGAGCTCAAGACGAGGGGGTGGCTGTTAGTGCACGGTTTTGCGTCTAGAGTCTTTGCATTTTTCGTTAATGTATTTGTCGTTTATTTATGTAATAGAGTATTAAGTTATTAAGCTAGTTCGCTAAAGTATAGTCTAGTTCGCTAAGGATGTTTAGCGAACTAGATCTAAGCTATTAACCTTCCTGATTCGTTAAGGATGTTTAACGAATCAGGGGGTGATTCACCAAGTTATTTCTTTTTAATGTATGTAACGAAGTGGACTCTAGTTCGTTAGGGAATGTTAACGAACTAGATCCATCTTATATTTATAGTGAACACTGTTCACAGTTAATTTAAGTTTTGATATTAATATTAACGAATTGCTGTCCAGATTCTCTCTCAATCTTCATACTAATATTATTAACATACATACATACAACTAATACAATATATACATCATACAATCAAGAGCAATTACGAGCTAGATCCGTATTTAGGTTAATCGTATATCAGATCTGAGATCTGTGTAGTGTATTAGGATTTACCGGAGTCTAACAGATCAGTTGCATTTGGGAGTGATGAAAATGAAGGAAAAATTGTGGGGAAAGGCATTCTCACTAATGGAAAAGTATCTTTTGAAAATGTGTTTATGTGGAAGGATTACAATATAACCTATTGAGCATATCACAAATGTGTGATAAAGGTTATAAGGATGGATTTGATGTTTCTCATTGTTTCAGCCTCAAACCTAAATTTGTTATTCCTCCTGATATGATTATGATGATGGCTCCTAGAAATGGAAACTTATATGAACTATGAATGAAAGATGCCATTTCTAGAGGTGGTACTTGTTTGGTGTCAAAGGCCACTGAAAATGAAACAAAGTTGTGGCATAGAAAAGTTTGTAATGTCAATTTAAAGAATATGAACAAACTTGTTAAAGGTGAGCATGTTATTGGTTTACCTACAAGGGAGTTCAAGCTGGATGACTATTGCATTTCATGTTAAAAAGGAAAGCAACATAAATCATCACACAAGACAAAGCTCATAAACTCCATTGAACAAGTGCTGGCAATGCTTCATATGTATCTCTTTGGTCCTGTGAGTATTCCTAGTATTGGGAAGAAGAAATATTGTTTAGTGATCTTTGATAATTTCTCAAGATATACTTGAGTTTACTTTTTGAATTCCAAGGATGAGGCTGCTGAGTTAATTAAAGGTTGTGTGACAAGGATTGAAAATCAACTAGATGTGAGGGTGAAGGTAATGAGAAGTGACAATGGGACTGTGTTTAAAAATGGGGTCATGGCTGAATTCTTTCAAGCAAAAGGAATTCTTTAACAATTCAGTGCCCATAGAACTCCTGAACAAAATGGGGTAGTAGAAAGAAGAAACAGAACATTGATTAAAGCTGCAAGAACCATGATAGCAGATGCTTATCTGCCTGTTACTTTTTGGGCAGAAGCTATCAACACTACTTGTTATGTTCAGAAAAGGGTCATTCTCAACAAAAGTCAAGACAAAACTCCATATGAGATTTTGTTAAAAAGAAAACCCTACATCAAGTTTCTCAAGCCTTTTGGATGCAAGTGTTCATTGTTAAATACCAAAGACTACCTAAACAAGTTTCAATTAAAATCTTTAGATTGTTTCTTTGTTGGATACTCCACACACTCAAAAGCCTATAGATATGTGCAAGATCATTTGAGTGTGAGATGTGATATTTAATGAAACTCAATTCAATACTGTTGATGGAGCATCCTGGTTATTTGATCTTGAGAAGTTAATCAAGTCTTTCAAGATTTATACTTAGGACTTTGATGAAACTTTGTACAAAACAAGTCTCCATGAAGAAAATTCAGAAAAAAGGTTGATTTGGATAAATTATGGTCCAAGGTTGCTGACAGAAATGCTGAATTCTCTTTTGATAAAAATGCTTCTAACATTGAATCAGAAGATGAGCAAAATGATAATCTTGAGCAACCACCTATTCAAGAAAGTCCTGTCATCGATGATGTGCAACCTGACAACCAGCATGATCAAGAACAAAATGAAAGACAATCAACTTTTGAAACTTTGTTTCAAACTTTGAATATTGGAAATGATATTGCTTCAACATCCCAACAGAATGTTGAAGAAGAAGCTGAAATGAACAATACAACATCTGATTTGGTCATTGAGGAATTTGATCTTAATGAAACAAATCTTGATTCTAGCATTACTTCAAATCGAATCATCCAAACTTTCTTTGTGGAAATAAACCATCCATCTGGGAACATAATTGGTGACCTACATGAAAGAGTAACAATAAGTGCATCTGAATCTGCAAATATTTGTTTGTACTCATGCTTTCTATCTCAAATAGAACCCGAGAACATTGTTCAAGCGTTAAAAGACAATAGTTGGGTAGAAGCAATGCAAGAGGAGTTGACTCAATTCAAAAATTTGAAAGTGTGGGAACTTGTAGATAAGCCAAGAGGAAAGTATGCAATAGGCACCAAATGGGTTTTCAAAAACAAAAGGGATGAAAGAGGCATAGTAATGAAGAACAAAGCAAGACTAGTTTCACTAGGATGCTTACAAGAGGAAGGGATTAATTTTGAGGAATTATTTGCACCAGTGGCAAGGCTAGAAGCAATCAGAATATTTCTAGCATATGTTGCTTCAAAAAACATCAGAGTATTTCAATTGGATGCCAAATCTTCTTTCTTAAATGGAAAGATTGAAGAGGAGGTGTATGTGACTCAACCTCCAGGATTTGAGGATCCTGAGTTTCCTAATAGAGTTTATAAATTAAACAAAGCTCTATATGGACTACATCAAGCTCTAAGAGCTTGGTATGATAATTTATCAAACCACCTGCTTGTTAATGGATTTCAATGAGGAGCCACTAATAAGACCCTCTTCTACAAGAAAAGAGGAAGAGATTTGCTCCCTGTTCAATTTTATGTTAATGATATCATCTTTGGGTCTACAAATGAAAATATGTGTTCGGAATTTGAGGAAGTTATGAAGTCTAAATACTGCATGAGCTCAATGGGTGAAATGAATTTTTTCCTGGAATTGCAAGTTCAACAAAAGAAGGATGGTATATTCATTTGCCAATCAAAGTATGTGCAAGACATTTTGAACAAGCTCAAATGTCAAGACTGCTTCTACTCCAATGGACACACATGAGAAGATGATAGCTGATGAAAAAGGAGAGCCCGTTGATAAACATGAATATAGAGCAAAGATTGGATCACTAATGTACATGACTGCTTCAAGACTTGACATTATGTTTGCTGTTTATGTGTGTGCAAGATTCCAATCATGTCCAAAAGTGTCTCATATGACTGCTGTCAAGAGGATCTTTAGATATTTGAAAGATATACATGATTTAGGAATATGGTATTCAAAGAACCATGCCTTTGATCTACTTGCTTACAATGATAGTGACTATGATGGCTGCAACATGAGTAGGAAGTCTACATTTGGTGGATGTCAATTTTTGGGAGACAGGCTGGTGTCATAGCAATGCAAGAAGCAAACAACTGTGTCAATCTCTACTGCTGAAGCTGAGTATATTGTTGCATCTGCATGCTGTGCACAAGTCCTTTGGATTCAAAATCAACTACTGGACTATGGTTTGAACTTCTTGAACACTCCTATTCTTATTGATAATACTGTTGCTCTGTTCATAGTTAAGAACCTAGTCCAACATTCAAAGGACAAGCACATTGAAATCAGACACCATTTCATTAGAGATTGCAGTGAGAAAGGTCTTATTGAAATGAAAAGAGTTGATACTAGTGACAACTTGGCAGATTTATTCACCAAGCCACTTGATAAAACTAGATTTCACTTTCTCCTGAATACTTTAGGCATGATCAACTCTGATGAAGTCTGATTGATGATGTGTGCTTATTGTGCTTATTGACTATCTTTAGAACGGTCTTGTGAGTGAAAGTTGTGATCATGTGCTTGAATATGTGTTTCTCAACTGATATGTGCTTTGAATGACAATTTGTGTTACTTAGGTCTCTATGATACTTAGGTTTGATTTATGAAATTGTTGATGATATCTTGATAAATGTGTCTACATGTGATTTGACATGATCAATCTTTATGCTTATCTGATATCTTGAATATGTTGAATGATCTGAAATGGTGAAGTGCTTAGGACAAGTTAGATAATACATAGTTAATATTAATTGAACATTATGTTTGATCTGTTTGATTTAATGCATATCACTCATTTCCTGATTATTTTCTGAATATGTTGCAAATTTCTTGTGTCAAAACTGTGTTTTGTGAAAAACTTGTATGCTCAAATGAATATTATGCAAAAGAAGTTTTTCCAAGAAAATCATTTTTGACAAACTGAGCAAGTTGATGGTGTTGAGATGTGATATGATTATTCTGTTCAAAGCTTGTAGAAGCTCAAAAGGTTTTCAATGATGATCCAACCTTTGGGAAATGATAGTAGATTGATTATTCATACCAATCATATGGATTTAATAAGCTAAAAAGACTATTAGGACAGTCATTAATGTTTATGGTTGCTTTTCATGATGTGTAAAAACTGAGGTGATATAAACATAATGAAAATGCTAAACTTAATGTAGAGATACATTGTTGAATATGCTTGTTTCAAGATAAATCTCATCGAATGATAGGCATAAAAGTGATTACCCAGTCATACACGAGCCTTTTGGTATTTGGTCACCAAAAATGAAACATAATATGTATATGACAAAGAACAAATGTGAGCAAAAATTTTAACATCAACCAAAAGTTGATATATGTTCACAAATTTTGAAAGAAATGCAAACATGAGGGTTAACTATAGAACTACAGAGGTGGGGCATCAATATAAGTCCTCTAACACCTTAAATGAAAGGCCTGTAGGTCCGAACTGCGTGGCATGTAAATCCAACCTTCAACCTCAATATGTTTGAAAATTTTGAAAAGAAAAATTCATAAAAATTTATATGTTATGTCATGAAAATATTTTGGCCAAATATCAGGGGGTTGAAGTCAATTTGGGGTGTTCTGGGGAAAGCTAAATAAGCTTTGAGAAGAGATATGTGACATCATAGTGCAATAAGTGTTATCCATTTTGGTATTATGCAAACTAATTGAACTCTAAGCATATCACCAATATGTAATGAAATTCATGCTAAGTCTAGACCTGCTATTAACCTGCCTAATCTGTCATAATAATGCTGAGAATGAAGTATTGAAATGTGACTTAATCAATATGATCCCATGTTGAGATCTTTTCAGAAAAGATTAAAAGATTTGGAGGGAAATAACTGAAATTTGATCTCATAATGTACCATTTGCTCTTAAGCTCTGAAATTTAATGAGAAAACTGCTTTATGAAAACTTTAAGTCAAAAAGTGTTGCATTTTACCTTGAATTGTCTGCATATGTAAATTCGAGTAAGCTTTGATATTTTCAAACTTTCGAGTAAACTTTAGTGTTTTTATTTGAGGTTTAACCCATTCGAGCATACTTGATACTTATCTGCTTTAAAAATAGTTGTTCATGAATTTTTTAGTACACTTTGATGAATATGTATTTTCGTGTACACTTGATTGTTTAGAAGGTCATTTCATTATAGTACACTTGATTTATATGATACATGTCTGAATATGCTTTAAATATGTGTTTCGAGTATACTTAAATTTTCCTACTTGAAATATGTGTTTATCCAGCATACTTTATGATTTTGCACTTAGAATGTTCAAAATGAATACTTTTCGAGTAATCTCAACTATTTACTTAATGTTTAGTTCTTTCGAGTAAACATGGGAAATGTGTCGAGCATACTTGATAAATATTGATTTACTTGTTTGTTGAATATGTCTGAATAATTTCTTTGAATTTGCAAGTATTTTCGAGTAAACTTTGTTTCTCAAGCAAACTTCATACTTTGAGCACACTTAAGTGTTCCTACAATAGTTCAAGTGTTTCTCCAAGCATACTTGCAAATTTCAAATGTTTTCGAGCAATCTTTACTCCACGAGTACATTTTATGCTTTGAGCACACTTATATTTAATTATAACAAGTCTTCTCAATCATTTTTTAAACTTTTGAAGTATTGCCGAGTAAACTCTATTTTCGAGTATACTTGAGTGAACGTTTATGAAATCTATTAATTTCTTAATTTGTCTAAGTGAAATCGAGTAAACTTCATGCTTATAAGGTATTCGAGTAAGGTTGACAATTAGAAATATTTCTAAGTTTCTATTTTTGGATCTTTACTGATCTCGAGTCTGGATGTCTATTTGATGAATTATACTTGATTATTTAACTTGTGATTTATTTATCAAGCAGTCTTGTATAGTCGAGTAAGCTTCCTTCATTTTATTCACTTAGTTTATTTTTAATTACTTTAAATACCTGAGCACACTTTGGGAACGAGCAAGTTTTTGAGAATATACTTTATCAAGGAAGCTTTGTGTAAGATTATTTAAAATTGGGTTTTTGGCAGTATTCATATGCTAAATGACAAAATCTATTTAAAACCCACTTTCAAATTTGCAAAGGTACACTATAAAACGGGGACTTAGAAAAATTTTCATTTCACCTTTTTCCCTCTTTCCTACTTGCATTATTTCGTCTTGCTCGCTACCCAGAATCTTAATCGTTTATTAAAAATCCTAACCTAAATTTGTCATCCTACTTAATCCGACTCGGTAAGATTCAATTGAATGATTTCCAAAACTCATTGTATAGGTTTAGGGCTTCAATTTAATGTTTACTACATCTCTGTTTTCTATGTACGTTTTTAATTTGTCGAAGAACAGGTTCTTAAAGACTATCTTTCATTTCTTCTTCAGTTATAACTTAATACATGATAAAGCTATGAACTTTAATGACTAATAGTTGCTTTGAATGTATCTTTGTATGTGAATGTGCAGATATGACGTATCCGTTCGAAAGAATGCAAAATATGTGCACCTCTCTCCAACTCACGGAGAAGAATAGGCCGGTGGGGTTAATGATTAGATGGATTCTACGCTCTAATCTTTGATTCTCCTTAACTGAAAGTCCAATAATATACAGAAACCGCCAATTGGATTTATGGAATTCTGCTGAGTTGGAAGACGATGAACTTGGTAGAAGGATTGAGGCTACTGTAGTTGGGAATGAAGTGATAATCACCGAATATTTGATAAGAGCTAGCCTCCAGTTACATGATGATGTGGATGCTCCTATAAACTTTACTACCCAAAGATTGTTGATAATTTTTCAAGAAACAATGGGGTATCCGGGAGATATTCATGAAGGACAATTCAATAAAGGAATGCTTCCTATCTTGCATTGATTTTTAATACAACACATAATACAGGGCTTTACACCAAGGAGGGGTACTTGGACCCTCATGAGCCGGGAGATTGCAAATGATACTATTGCAATTATATATAACCATCCATTTAATTTTTCAAAACTGATATTTGATGGGCTGGTGAGCAATCTAAGAGAAGGGATGACAGATTTTGGTCTATCCAAGATTCTACAAATAATCTTTAATATTTTATTCCCCTATCTACCAACCTTGGGCACAACACATGTCTTGCAAGATCCAAATGTATATAGAAGAATTGCAAGTTTGGGGCAACAAGTAATTTTAATCCAGAGGTTGAGTTTGATATTCTCCCGTGGAAAGTTGACAATAATATGGAGATTATGGAGGTGCCAGAATCACCAAGGGTGAATTCTGAGGATGACGAGAGTGAGGATGATAGTGAGTCTGATTCTGATGAAGATGATGGTGGAAATGATGATGATTATGTGGTTTTGGAGGAGGAAAACATTGAAGATATACATGTTACGACTCGGGGGGAGACATCAAACCAACCTATTCCTACACCACCCCACCTCACCCCAAGCCCCAAAACCACCCCAATACCAGGCCCATGATCCATATATTCCATCCCCACCAACTTCACCACATATACATACCTAAACACAAACCTTAAACCAAACCAAATCACCAACCCAAACCCAAAAACCAGACCAGCATGAACATGAACCATACATACTTGGACACATCCCAACCCATGTTATAAACCAACTCAACATACCATACAAATCCCCAACTCATTCACAAACATCTGACCAACCACATATCCCAACTTTCCAAATTATCCATACCCACACTCCTACAATAAGAACCAGAAACCCATTACCCTCAACCAACATAAACATAATAGAAAGCTCACCTCATGAACCTATCCAAACCCAAATTCCTGACCCATTTCCCATATCACCAATCAACTCCCCTTCCCCTGATGCCAATTTCAGAATATTTGACAGGCATATGGATGCATTACTTGAAAATTGTACTTTGAGAAGGGAGAATGAGGGATTGAAGAAAAAGAATGATGAGTTGGAATCAATTTTGGAGTAGGCTCAACAAAGGATTCAAGCCCTGGTCAGTGAGGTTGAAAAGACCTCAGGTGCACCAAAATAGGGGGAGAATCCACCACTTGTTGTCAATATAACTAATGATAATGTATTGAAAAATCTTGGTGATGTCTATGGAAGTGATGGGGAGGAGGATGAAGAAGATGAGAGATGAAATAGGGTATAAGGCTGATGTGTCATCGGAGGTGGTTCAAGACTATAATGTGGATGAAAACAATGTGTTGGTGGAGAAAAATGTGGTAGATGAGGTTAAGAAGGAGGTTGAGAATGTTGTGGATGAAACTGAAAAAGAAAATGATAATAAGTTGACTGAGGCTGTGATGACAGAAGCTCAAGCTAATGAAATTGTTGAGGCTAACAGTGGCACTGAAGAGATGATGATCTCAGGTGAAACTGTAGTTTTAACTAATATAACTGAAGAGTTGGATGATGATAATGATGATGTGACCTCAAAACTGAAGGAGGTGGATGATGAGCTAAGGAATTGTTTGATGAAATTGATAACTTTCTCGATGAACCAACCGTGGTGAGGGAAATAGGTACATCAAAACCTATAATTGCTGATGAGGAGAAAAGAAAAATGAAAGGAAAAGAAATAGCAGAAAATGAAGACCAGCTTCTATCTCTAAAAATGAAAAAGATTCAATCCAACAATGAGGTGTTGTTTATTGATGAAGCAGCTGAGGAGAAAAGGCATGATAAGATTGTGGGTGAATGGGAATGAAGGGAAATGATTTCAAGATTCCTAACTGATAAATAACTTGAAGATCAGAGAATAATGTTGGACAAAATTGAATTGAAAAAGGGCATTGATGAGAGAAAGCGAGAGATAGAACAAGAGGTGATAGAGGGGTTGCTGAGGTTGCTGCAAATGGAGGAGGCTGACAACTCATTAGCCTTTTTGATATATCAATTCCAGCAACCCCAGGCCAAATCTTCTGAACCTGAATAAACTGTTCCTACTGCCACGGCTGATAAGCCTAAAAATAAAGATGATGATAGGTAGTTGGTTTCTGACATTCATGATGGTAAAACAATTCAAAAGGAGATGGTTCAGAAGGCCACTAAATTATGGAATCAGCAGGTGATTGATCATATAAAAGAAAATGAAAAGAGCTGGGATGCTGATTACCTAAATAAATATGCCAAGAAATATGTGAGGAAGAGGCAAAGTAAAGATGAGATTCCTGAGGAAACTATACCCAACAAGAAGAAAAGTCCCATAAAGGTTGTACCTATCCAATCTGTCAAACCTGATGAGCATATGGAAGATGAGCCTAAAATTGATACTCTTATTGAATAATCTGATATAGAAGATGAAGGGGCTGACTCTCCTCATATAAATATGACTGATGTTCACAGGGAGAACATTCAGACCATGCTGAATGATGCAAAGAGGGAAAATCCTAATATAATAAGCCTGATGCATCATGGATATCATTTTGAAACATTGGCTGTGATGACAGATGAAGAATTGGATGTGTTACTTTATGAGAAAGTGAAAGAGTTGAAGAAGATAAGGGAGGTAAAGAACAGAAACACCCAAAGATATCTAGCTTATTTGAGGCTCCACAACTTTTCTGACAAACAGATAAGTCACATGAGCTATGATGATCTTAAAGGTGTCTACCATTCAACCAAAGAAAGAATTAAAAATGAAGAAAGGGAAAGGATGAAAGAGAAAGCTGCTGGTCAAAAGAACAAACTTGAAAATATGTACAACAAATATGGTGGAACATGTAAATTCTTGATAGATCATGGTGATGCTATTGAGCATTTTGAGGGTATGAGCAAGAAAGTTGTGGAAGAAAAGTTCAGACATATATATATGAGAAAATCCACTCTGAGTCAAGTGCTAGAAAAAGACAATCTAGATTGATGACCTTGGCTGAAAAGGAAAAGAAAACTTGGGAAAATGAAAAGGTAGAGCTGTTGGATAGACTGATGACATCAAGAGGAGAGGGGGAGAAAACACAGAAAATGAGCACCAAAGAAAAACTGTCCCTCTATGAGTCTGAGATGGAGAAATTTAATGAAGAAAAAGGCAAGTCAAAAATCACTCAGACTCCTCCTCTGATCCAAGTCAAGAAGGAACCAGTTGTAAGGGGGTGTTTGGGATTCCTTATTTTACCTACTTATAACTTTTTATTAAGTTAACAAGTTACAACATTGCAACTTATAGAACTTTTCCTCTCACATCAAAAGCAATTCCAAACACCTTATTACTTTTCAAAAAATTAATAAGTTATAAGTTGGTAAAAATAAGCAATCCCAAACACCCCCTAAGTGTAAACCTACTAACCTAGAGAGCAAAATTAAAACCTTATAGGGTTTAACGATGAGCAAGGACATCACAGAATCTGTGTTTGATAATCTTGGGAAAGGACAATTGAAAGAGTTATTCTATACTGAGAAAGAACAATAGGAGAAATTGGAGGAAGAGCAGAGAAGATTGTTATGTTTTCAATGTGGTCCAAGGGGTGAACTTGTTCAAACTCAAAGATCCATCCCAAGTGCCAACTGATAAGGAAACTACAGATATAATCATTACATTGGAAAAGGAGGGAGGAGATTATTTTAAGCTGGTGATGATGCAAAGGATAAAGTTGTGAACATGTATGTACAATCTGGGCATGTGAGAAGACCGGAACCCAAAAGGGAATACACTCCAAGGGTCTCCACAGTAAGTGTCCCAATACCTACAACAAGATCCACACTCCAACGACAACAAAGGCCACCAACTGATGTAGACCTACCAAAAAGGCTGTACTTTGATGCCAGAACAAAATCTTTGAAAGTTATCATGAACAGTGGTGATTTGAGGCATATTGTTTTCAAAGATGATTTTCAAGATTTCAAGAAGGAATTACTGGAGGAAATGGCAAGAGTGAATCTTTATGACTATGAAAACACACACAAGTTTGCAGGGTAACAAAGGAATGAGCTTTCCAAATACTTGAAAGATCAATCCAGGAAATGATTTCCTTTGTTAAACAAGAAGAGGAAGTTGGAACTCTCAAACTTTGAAAGGAACAAAAGGCAGAGGAAAATGAATGACATTATGATGACTGAAGCTTCAAACAAACAGAAAACCCGATATTCAAATCTTCTTGCCAACATGAAAGAGTGCATAAGTATGAGGCAGCTGATGACCAAGCCAAATTATGAGGTTCAGAAGAATGGAAGGATCTTTAAGATTGTCTTTGAACCAAAAGACCAATCTTTCATTTTAAGAAATTCTGATGGACTGACCTTGGGCATCATTGAGCACGATACTGACTTGGAATTTATTCAATTGGAGGATTTAGAGGAGATAACCAGATGGAATCTATCTTCTGAATATACACACCAAAGGAGATATATTTGTTCAAAGAGAAGGTTGCTGCAGTTGCATTTTACAGAAAGAGAGATGCTGAAAGCTCAAGAAGATGAAGGCATTTTTATCTTTCTGTTAAATTTGTTTCGTAATGTCCTTGTGACAGAATTCTCATATGTAAATTTTTCATTAAGTTATGAAATTTACGTTTTGAAAATTTGATGTGTATTTTGAAAAGTGTATGTAACCAAAAGGTGTTTTGGTGCAACCGAGTGTGTTCCAATCTAGGGGGATTGTTGAGATGAGAAAATGAGTAAGGAAGATTGGAATCTTTTCAACCTCTCGTGAAAATGGCTAAGTTTGGAAATCAAGCACACTAAGGCATTCGAGCAAGCCTAAACTTAGTCAAGCAAGGTTTTTTGATTTCCGAGCAAAGTTATCTTTTTGAAGTCTTCTAAGTGTTAGTTCGAGCAAACTACACTTCATTAAACAAGGTTGTTCTTCAAGTCGCGCAAGGTTTGTTTCAGAGCAAACTCTTGACTAAACTAAGCTAAAACCAAGTATTTTGGTGGATCGAGCAAGGTTTGATAATAAACAGTGTTCCAAGCAAAATTGAAGGAAGTTAATGAAGAATTTACTCTAAGGACTTCCAACGAGTAAGGTTCAACCTCGAGCAAGCTACAGTGTCACCCGCACACTTGGATTTGTTTTAATAAGTTAAGTAGCAAAAGGTTGAAGGGATCTCTGAAGAACAAGTTTGCCCGTAGGGTATATATCGAGCAAAGTTTGGTATAAATCAGAAGATTAAAGTCTGCTTGATGAATACTTTCTAAGGAAAATATTTTAAGTAAAGCTTACTCGGAGAACTATTCCCGAGCAAAATTAATGGTTACCAGGTTTTCTCGACAAAGGTAAAAGCTTCCAAGCTTACTCGAAGAACTGTTTTACACTTTGTAACTTTTGTAATATGTTTGAATATGTTTAGTATCATTTAATAGGGTTTCTAAAAGGAATGTCAGGTGTGCCTATATAAGGAAACTTTAGGGAACGCCTACGACAATGGACACTGAGCGAATATTTGTGATGTGACGACTGTCTTTATCTAGAAAAAATATTTTTGTATGGAAAAAGCTGCCGCAAAATACAAACCTACCACCTAGAAACCTAATTGATTTTCTTTGTATCTTTCATAATATAAATGGAAATATTTTGTGTTTATTTGTGTGTTTGTTTACTTTTGTGTCCTAGTCAGTAATCATTTGAATATCATTGATTCCACCTTTGATATTCATCGTTCTTTTACAAAAGTAGCATTTCGTAACCTTCTTGTCGACACGTTTGTGTGGGTTACGAGTGTGATTGAGTGAGATAATCAGGTCCAACATTTTAACATTACTTTATCACCTACCTGAAATTCTAAGGCTTTCCGACGATTATCAGCGTAAATTTTCTGTTCGTCTATAGCTGCTTTCAAGTGTTCACGTATTTGAAGTATTTTATTAGCTGTTTCTTGGACTACTTCTGGTCCAGACATTTGATTATCTCCTATTTCAGACCAACACACCGGTGTTCTACATTTACGCCCATATAACGCTTCAAAACAGTGCAGCCTTAATGCTTGTGTGATAGCTATTGTTGTATGAGAATACCATTAGAGGTAAATGGTTATCCCAACTTCCTCGTAAGTCTATCACACATGCTCGAATCATATATTTCAATGTTTGAATCGTCCTTTCACTTTGCCCATCAGTTTGGGGATGACAGGCCATGCTAAGGTTCAAACGTGTGCCTAAAGGATTTTGAAAACTTTTCCAAAAGTTAGATGTAAATCGACTGTCTCTGCCTGAAATGATAAATAACGACACATTATGTAAAGATACAATGTTATCTACATAAATACGCGATAATCTATCCATTTAGAATGTTTCTTTCATTGGTAGGAAATGGGCAGATTTTGTTAATCAGTCTATAATAACCCAGATAGTATCATTGGACGTGAAGTCATTGGGAGTTTGGTGATAAAATCCATGATTATCATATCCCATTTCCAGACTGGTAATTCTAGTTGTTGCAATAAGCCTGATGACTTTTGATGTTCTACTTTAACTTGTAAACAAGTCAAACATTTGGCAACATAGAAAGCTATATCTCTTTTCATTCCATTCCACCAGTAGTTTTCCTTAAGATTTTGATACATCTTATCACTACCGGGATACATCATATACTTAAGACTTATGAGCTTCATTCATAATATTTTCATGTAAGTCTCCTACAATTGGTACCCAGATTCTATTCCCAAGTCTGAAAATATCATCTTCACCTTTGACTAACGAGTCAATGGTACCATTTCATTTTTCCTCATCAATCTTGTATTCTTCTATTGCTTGCTTTTGAGAATTCTTCAGTTGTTCAATCAAATCAATATGTAGTTCTAATCTTAACGCTCTAACCCTTTTGGATTTCTCATGCTGCTTTCGATATTATGCATCTGCTACAACATTACCCTTTCCTTAATGATAGACTATTTCGCAGTCAAAATCATTTAAGGTCTCCATCCATCTTCTTTGATGCATATTCAATTCTTTCTGGTCAAAAAAATGCTTATAGCTATTATGATCAGTGTACACTATGAATCTTACTCCATAAAGATAGCGCCTCCATAATTTCAATGCAAATATTATATCATCTAACTCCATATCGTGAGTTGTACAGTTCTTTTCGTGTACTTTCAGTTGTCGTGAAGAATAAACAATGACGTTGTTTCTTTGCATAAGAAAACAACCCAAACATGTGTGAGAAGCGTCAGTGTATACAACAAAGTCTTCGGTACCTTCTGGAAAAGCCAAGATTGGTGCATTTGTAAGTTTCTATTTTAGCTTGTTGAATGCTTCTTGTTGTTTTGGTCCCCACTCGTATTTAACATTCTTACGAGTTAATGTAGTCAGTGGGACTGCCATTCGGGGCAAATTCTCTTTGAATCTTCTGTAATATCCTGCCAAACAAAAGAAACTCCTGACTTTGGTTGGCAACCTTGGGATCTCCCATTTAGCTATAGCTTCAATCTTTGTAGGATCTACTTGTATGCCACTTGCATTGACAACATGGCCAAGAAATTGTACTTCGTGAAGCCAAAATTTTCACTTAGAGAGTTTAGCATACAACTTCTCGTTTCTAAGTAACTTAAGTAAAATTCTGATATGAACTTCGTGATCTTCCTCTGATTTAGAATAAATGAGTATATCATCGACGAATACGATTACAAATTTATCTGAATATGGTTTACAAATTATATTCATCATATCCATGAATGCGGCTGGAGCATTAGTAAGTCCAAATGGAATTATTGCGAAATCGTAATGTCCATACCTTGTTCTAAAGGCTTTCTTGGGTATATCTTCTTCTTGGACCTTCAACTGATGATATCCTGAACGTAAATCTATTCTTGAAAAGAAACTCGCTCCTCGGAGCTGATCCAATAGGTCATCAATCCTAGGTAGTGAGTATCAAATCTTAATAGTAACTTTGTTAAAGCTCTATAATCGATGCACATTCTCGTTGACCCGTCTTTTGTCTTGACAAATAAAGTTGGAGCTCCCCAAGGTGAAGAAATTTGTCGAATGAATCCTTTTTCTAACAGCTCGTCTAGTTTTTCTTTAGCTCCTTCATTTCTGTCGGTGCTAGTCGGTATGGAGATTTAGCTATTGGAGCTATTACGAGCATTAGATCAATTTTAAACTCAACTTCTCGGTTTGGTGGTATTCCTGGTAGCTCTTCTGGAAATACATATGGAAATTCGGCTAGTACTGGCACATCATTTATTTCTTTCTTTTTGGATTCTTCGGTTACGTATGCCATAAATGCTAAACATCCTTGGTTTAGGCATTTGTTAGCTTTAATCATGGAGATTATGCTAACCTGACCGATATCTTTATCTCCAGCTATTTGAATTATTTTTCCATCTATTGTTAGAAGTTCTATGGTTATATGTTGCATATGATATGGGCTTGGTTATCCAATAACCAGTCCATACCTAAGACTATACCAAAACCAACCAATGTCATGGGTAATAATTGGACAAGTACGACATATCTTGCTAACAATATTTTACCATTTTCTAATACTTCAGAAATTCCTACTAGCTCACCATTAGCCGTTTCTACGTTTAATGTTTTTGTCTAATTTTATTAAGGGTTCGTTTAATAGACTACAAAAGTTATAATCTATAAAACTCTGGTTTGAACCTAAATCGTACAATACCCTAGCGTAGACATTATTAACTAGAAACGTACAGGTGATGGCATCTGGTATCTCTGTGACTTGTTTGGTGTTGAGGACAAATGATCTGTTGTTGCCCTTCTTTGCCTCTGGTTTGGTGCCATTTCCAGTAGCACCTAATCCCACTGTTATCTTCTTAGGGCAATCAAAACTGATGTGCCCCATCTCCTTATAGTTGTTGCAAGTCATGTTCTTCTTCCAACAGTCTTAAGAAATGTGACCTAGTTTCTTGTAGTTGTCACAAACTGTCGGTGCTCAAATCGATATTTCCCCATATGCCTCCTTTTACAGGTTTTGCACACTAGTAGGTGGGGTTGAATTCACTTATCTTCTTTTCTATCCTTCTGTAACTGTTTCCTTTCTTCTCCTTCTTGTCACCTATTTCACCTTTCTTTTGTTATTCTTTATTTCTGATGAGACAATTTATTAAATACCCTGCCAATTCCATTGCTAAATCGGCGGTTTGTGGTAAATGGGATCTCACCATATCTCTAATCTCTCGAGGTAACCTCCAAATGTAGCGAGTTACTTTATTAGACTCAGGTGTCACCAGTTGTTAAACCAACCTACAAAACTCTTGAAACTTAGTACTGTATTCTTTTATATTAGTTCCAATCACTTTATGATTCAGGAACTTTGTTTGAATCAGATCGGTTTCATGCATCGGGCAGAACTTTTAAAGTACCAATTCTTTAAATTCTTCCCCCTTCATTTGGTATAAAGTCTCTTTACCCTTCGAGATAATTAGAGTGTTCCACCATTCTAATGCCCCACCTTGAACTTCTGTGAACAGTACTAGATTTTCTCTGTTTCAGTACATTTGCTGATGATTACGATTGAATCCATCGTAGAGCTGTTATGGCGCCTTTGTCGCCATAAAATTCCTTCGGATAATATGCATTGAAATCTCTGAAGCTACAACCTTCTATTTTTAACTTTTTTGAATTTACGGTTGAAATTATCATCAACATTTGAGCTGTACACACTTTCATCATGAAGGATTTGGAAAAGATCGACTTTTGATAGTCTTGTTCGAATGTCGAGATTCGCTTTTAAATGTCTACTGTAACATTCATCAATTTTCGGACCCGAAAAACCCGATTCGTTTGATGTTCGGGTTATTTTATTTATTTTTATTGCGTTATCAAGTTTAAATTTGTTTAGTTATTAATATATCATTGTTAAAATTTTATTTAATTATTTATAATTATATCTTTCTTGTTTTGGCACTTTTTAACCCAAAGCATAACCTTTTACCCTTTTGTGTACCCATCCTTAAACCCCAAGGGCTAAAAATGAACTTTTGTTATAACCCATCTCCTTACCTGGATAGTTCGTTTACCCATACCCTAGTTAAATGGGTTTTTTTTGTACCCGAATCAAGCAATCAATCAATTAGCTGTCAAGAATCGTTTGTAATCAAGTTATGGCTTAGAAAATCGTTTATCTATGTTAGGCGCGGCCTCACCGACGATCAAATTAAGTTAATTACACCATTTTTGACTCGTTTTTCCTTTTTTACCTAACCGACACGCGTGACAGCTATTTATCACGAAATCAGTGTTTATATTTCAATTAAATGGTTAGACACATTCCTTAATCAGTGGCCGACACAACCCCTATAAATAATTAGATCAAACTGATCGTTTATTCACTCCTTTATGCTTTCCTTGAGCCATCTCAATTTTGGTCTCATTCATCATCAACCAGATCGAATTAAGGTAATTAATACATATAATTTTGATCACGATTCAGTATAGATCAAAAGCCCCAACATCAATTTGGTTTATATAATCGGGATCGATTGATTTGATTGTTAGGGTTCTTAATCAATTTTTGTTAATTTATGTTTGTGTTTATATTTTATGGAAATCAGTTTAGTTAGCATATCACTGGTAGCCTAGTTGGTTAAGCTTTGTGTATGGTGGGACGGAGGTCGCAGGTTCGACCCCCTACACCTGTTTGTTTTTGGAAAATTATTAATATTATTCTTTTTATATAGATTATAATTATATTAATAATAATAACTAAATAATGTTATTTTATTAAGCACCGGCTTTGTAATACCCGTTTAACTATCGTTTTCGTTATCGTATATAAATAAAGGCTTATATATATATATAATATTATAACATAAAAACTAATGTTTTAATAGATGTGTAATTAAGTAAATTAATTTTATAAACTATTTATACAACTACAAATAATATTTATTAAGTTGTTTTTTTATATAAATTAAAATAATTGCTTTATATGAAAAATCTTTATATATAATATTAAATTATTATAATATCGTTTAAATAGTGTTCGTAATAAATACCGTACTTAGCAAGTCAATTGTTCTCGTTTTCTCATAGGCTTTAACGTTCGTGTGTGACTCTTTTCCTCATTCTCACTATCTTAATCATCTTCCTTCATCTTTGAGATGCGTTTACATATCCTCCTTTTTTTCATCTTTTAAGTTTTGGGGGTGGAATGTATACCCTATTTACATTACACATTTTTATTTCCACATCTATTCAAAACACAATTCAATATATGTTTATGTGTGACTATTGCATGCTCAACCCATCCAAGCAATTCAATAGTCAACAAGTAAATCAACTTCCACCAATCCAAGCTCAACCCATCCAAGCAATTCAAGCCCAACCCATTCAACCAATTCAAGTCGACCAAATACCAATCAACCAACCTCAAGTTAACCAAGACACTCAAGGTGCTCAAAGACAAGTGTGTTACATCAATGGTTCCCAAGTTTAAGCCTAATCCTTTATGAAGACATGCTACGCAAAAGACGTTTCTTTTATTTAGTTGTTTTCATTTAAATATAATGTATTGACTTCATTAAATCTTCAATTTTGTTATGAATGGGAATTTTTTTATTTATAATGGTATTCAATCTCTTAATTATTCCTATTATGTCGTTTAGTGCACTATTTAATGTTACACAATTTATTATCTTGATTTAAGTGGTCAATGACCGGTTATTTACCGGGACTATGTGTATGGTGATGTTCATAGTTATCTAATAGTACCATATTTGTATCATGAACTACCTATGACCGATTTCCTACAAATGTTTTGGAAATTGGGACTATGAACATGTGTTGTACATAGTTATCTAATATGAGTCACATGTACAAATTTTATTTCGATATTTTAATGCATGACTACCCAAACCCTCCAAACTCACCTCCTTCTCATATTTCTCTAATCATGTGATTCGTTTGTTATGTGAACCTGTCTATGTGAATACTTATTCGTGAATTTTGTTGTCATCCTAAGTATTTCTATTCAATATTCCCTCTATCTATTTATTTAATTTAGTTATTATTACTTTTGACAATTAACCTAGTAATTTTGCTTTATTTTGCAAAGTTGTTGCTAGTTATTTATGCTAATCAAATTTCACTTATTTATGTATTTATTTATTTTATTTTATTTTATTTCTCTTGCTCAGATAGTTCCATTTATTTATCGACTTAAAATTTTTTTCATTTACTTTGTTTTTCGAACCCGCACAACGGGACGAACTATGTGCATCATGCGACGACCTAAATAATTATGAGTGCACGCATAATTATCAAAGTCCTCGCATGGAACTCATAGTGAATACGGTTGTGTGTCATAACTCAGAACCGAGGGTGATTTTGGGTAACGGTACAAATATAGATGTGATAAGGGCATGTTGGATACGCCGCTGGTACATCCTATATATAAGTGTCCTTATCATGTCTTCCGTTTGTAGCGTTATTTGAGTCACCTGAAGATCTGCGTTATATTTAAAAAAAATAAAAAGTGGATTTCTTGACAATTACCTTCTTTATTTATGTTATGTTTTTCTATAATTTCGGGACGAAATTTTCAAAAAGTTGTGAATACTGTAACATTCGTCAATTTTCGAACCCGAAAAACCCGACTTGTTCAATGTTCGGGTTATTTTATTTATTTTTATTGCGTTATCAAGTTTAAATTTGTTTAGTTATTAATATATCATTATTAAAATTTTAATTAATTATTTATAATTATATCTTTCTTGTTTTGGCACTTTTAACCCAAAGCATAACCTTTTACCCTTTTGTGTACCCATCCTTAAACCCTAAGGGTTAAAAATGAACTTTTGTTATAACCCATCTCCTTACTTGGATAGTTCGTTTACCCATACCCTAGTTAAATGGGTTTTTCTTGTACCCGAATCAAGCAATCAATCAATTAGCTGTCAAGAATTGTTTGTAATCAAGTTATGGCTTAGAAATTCGTTTATCTATGTTAGGCATGGCCTCACCGACGATCATATTAAGTTAATTACACCATTTTTGACTCGTTTTTCCTTTTTTAAACCTAACCGGCACGCGTGACAGCCATTGATCACGAAATCAGTGTTTATATTTTAATTAAATGGTTAGACACATTCCTTAATCAGTGGCCGACACAACCCCTATAAATAATTAGATCAAACTGATCGTTTATTCACTTGTTTATGTTTTCCTTGAGCCATCTCAATTCTGGTCTAACTCATCATCAACCAGATCGAATTAAGGTAATTAATACATATCATTTTGATCGCGATTCAGTATAGATCAAAAGCCCCAACATAAATTTGGTTTATATCATCGGAATCGATTGATTTAATTGTTAGGGTTCTTAATCAATTTTTGTTAATTTACGTTTGTGTTTATATTTTATGGAAATCAGTTTAGTTAGCATATCACTGGTAGCCCAGTTGGTTAAGCTTTGTGTATGGTGGGACGGAGGTCGCAGGTTCGACCCCCTGCACCCGTTTGTTTATGGAAAATTATTAATATTATTCTTTTTAAATAGATTATAATTATATTAATAATAATAACTAAATAAGGTTATTTTATTAAGCACCGGCTTTGTAATACCCGTTTAACTATCGTTTTCGTTATCGTATATAAATAAAGGCTTATATATATATATATATATATAATATTATAACATAAAAACTAATGTTTTAATAGATGTGTAATTAAGTAAATTAATTTTATAAACTATTTATACAACTACAAATAATATTTATTAAGTTGTTTTTTTTATATAAATTAAAATAATTGCTTTATATGAAAAATCTTTATATATAATATTAAATTATTATAATATCGTTTAAATAGTGTTCGTAATAAATACCGTACTTAGCAAGTCAGTTGTTCTCGTTTTCTCATAGGCTTTAACGTTCGTGTGTGACTCTTTTCCTCATTCTCACTATCTTAATCATCTTCGTTCATCTTTGAGGTGAGTTTACGTATCCCCCTTTTTTTCATCTTTTAAGTTTTGGGGGTGGCATGTATACCCTATTTACATTACACATTTTTATTTCCACATCTATTCAAAACACAATTCAATATATGTTTATGTGTGACTATTGCATGCTCTATGATAATGCTCTATGTGCTTAATTGTTTATTTTATGTTTTGTGGTTGGTATCTCATCCTCATCTATCCTCATCTAGTATGATCATACATTTACCCAAGTACATTGATTTCGTATCAATAAGAACGGGTCCACATCTATTTAGTTGTTTACATTTTCATAGAAATAGTAATACTCACCATTTACATATGAATTGTGGTTTTTATCTATATATGTATCTCAACTAAAACTTGTGTATTCTCACCAACATTCGTGTTGACAAACTCTATTTTTATACATGCCATAGGCCCAAGTAATTTACATTGTTCAAGATCGATGAATTTAGTTTTACCTTTGGATATTATTCAAAATACAAAACATGATGTAATTGTTGTTCTATTTATTGAATTTGTGTACTTGTTTGATATTAATGAATTGAATAATTATTGTCACTTTAATTAGTGTCTTTCGAGCTACTGTCCAATCAATACGTTACGCCCCGACATGTTCCGCCTTTGGTCGGGGTGTGACGACCCTTCCTTCATTGTTTTAAGGATCAGGTTTATTGCACTTGCAATAATCTCTTGCATTTTATTTATTTGGTTCTCGGGAATCTCTTCTCCAATCTCTAATGTGCGTTTACTGACGCTTCATTTACTTGAAGCTTCAGTGTTTGATGGCTGTTGTCCAGACATTCTACCATAAAAGTAGAGCGAGGTTTATAAACAAATATAAATCTTTTTTATATACTAGAATACATATAATATATGCCTTTGTTGGTTTCGAAAGAATAAGAGAGATAATCAACCTATCTTATCCCTACAAGTTCGAACTTAAAACTTATTTAAGCCTAGGTACTTTTGTCAAATACCTAATTCGCTAAAACCGATGGCTCTGATACCATCTTGTCACACCCAGCTCCATGGGCCTAGGCGTGTGACCATTGTTGGTACCTATTTTGAAAATTCATCAAAGTATGTGATGTGTAGCGGAAGTCTTTTCTTAATTAAAGTATTAATTTATAGAAAACTCGGGAATTAAATACCCGGTATTGTCTTACAAAACATTAAAAGTTATAAAACGTTATTTTACATCTTTCACATAATTAAAACCAAACTGAGCCATCAGATGTGTCTAACGGCTATATCATCCATCTTCTGTTACAACTTTCTACTGATTACCTGTAAAATAGTTTTATAAAATACGTAAGCGACAATTCCTGGTGAACACGCTGACATTAAATCATTTATATAAACCTTTAGCTTCACTCGTAACAACTCTACGTCCCTGTAGACCGGCGGACCAAATATATCACATAGTCAAGCACTAACGGCCCTATAGACCGACTCAATGAGCAGGGACATGTGCTAAGTATGGTGGGGTACGCCTACCCTCTGACCATATATATATGGATCCAGACACACGTATATCTAGCCTGAGAGCCATCGACTACTAAAGTTTTAGGGATCTATAATCCCAAGTAAACTTTTGACTCGATTAATTTAAAAGAGTTGGGGGCGTATTCACCTTTTTTGATGAGTTGCTCAATTAACAACTTATCTGTATTTGATAAATGATTATGTCCGACCTACAATTCGAGAATAATAGTTTAGTAATTTATCTATATCAAATGATCTAGCTTCAGACCTTTAGTCTGGATAAATAGGTTTAAACCTTGATTGAAAATTTTGTTGTTAAAATATTACTTTAGATCTTTAGTCTATAAAATCCTATTTTAATATTGAGGTTTCTTCTTGTAGAAGACATCATCAAAATTATACGTTTCTTCCTCCAGAGGAAATTGTGTTTATAAATATTTTATGTTTCCTCCTTTAGAAGAAACATTATTTATTCAAAACGATTACTTTGATTACTTAAATCCTTTTAGTTCATATAACGTTTGATGTAGCATGCTTTGGCTTAATAGCTTTGAACACTCTCATAAAGCTCTCCAGGAAAGTAAACATGTACCGCGGTTGATAGAGATTAATACGAATTACTTTTCTTAGACAAGAGACCCGACTACCGGTATTGTCACCCTTCCAGTTACTATATGCTCGTCATTTTTTCTGATTAGTTATCTACATTGATCTTTTATATGAAAAAAATTGACTTTTTTTTTCCTTTAGAAGAACTTCAATTGACAACAACCTTTATATGAAAAACGTTTTGTTTCTTAATAATTAAGAAACATCTATTTTTTTAAACTTTATATATAAAAAACTTAAAATATCTGTAAACTTTTCAAGATTTAGGCTATACCCTCGACTAGGATCTAAGCTACGAGTTAAAATATCTTAAACATAATTCTTACCTTAAAATGGGTATAACGCTTATGGACGAACACAATACTTCTACTATACGTAGGGTTCTGGGGTATGGAACGTCGAAACTCCAGAGTGGCGTCGGGACTCCAACTTGGTGGCGCGAACTTCAAGAAAATGGAATTGATTAGGTGTTCGGGATGAAAAAAATGAAGAACCCATGCTCACTATTTATAGGCATCCCCAGTCGGACCGTCAATTACCACCATTCGCCATATGTCACTCTTGTGATGAGTCGTGCTTAATGGTGTTTACATGTGGCATGCTAACTTTATTATTCACTAGCCACATGTCACTTCAATAGGATACATGAAATTAGATGTTGACATGTGTTCTTTCATGTCGCCACCACGTGACATGTGTCGTTTCATGGCGATGAGTCATTGGAAACGTGTCACTCCCATAAATCTGTAGCTAAATGACTAACTAGTCCCTCAACTTCTTAAATTGTCAAAATCGGTATGAAAATTTATTAGGTGTTATAGTATTTTCCATATCATTATGATAAAGTAATATACTTTGTCCTTATCATGACTTCTGGGTAGATTATGATCTTCTTTAGAAAATGTAATATACTTTGTCTTTAATAAACCATCTTGCAGATAAGAACATCTTCTATGAGTACTAAAACTAGTGTTCTTTGCCTATGCACTGCAAAAATCATATGCATGTTCTATCAATGTGAATACCATTCCATTAGCAGGTTTAGAAGAGGCTGCAACTTGCGAAATGATAACCTCTTCTTCGTAGCTCATAACACACCTTCAAAAGTAAAATTACAACAAATTACTCTCAAGCTAACATAAAAAATGCTCATATTTAGAAAACACAGTCAATATACTAAAAAAAATTATGCTCAAATTAAACAAAACACGCTCATATTAATCAAAACCCAATCAAATCAATTACTTTTAAGGATATTCTTAAGTGGTTCCATACTTCAGTGCGAATCGTAGTTTAAATAATGTAAAACGACAATTGTACCATTTTATCAAGTTACAAAATGCGAAGATTACAAAAATTGATATCAACTGCCTATTAAGTTGTGTACCTAATATATGATTACTCATTATTATATGATATCTTTTATATTTATATATAATTTGAGATAAAGGTTTGTAACCAAATATGCACACCAATTCTAGAAAATTCTTGAATTTGCAATTCATTTGAGACCATATGCATGTGGTTTGTTGTCGTGCCCCGCGGACGAAGCCAAAGAAAATACATGAACATATTAGGGGGGGTCATATCTGGGTAAATGTTATCCGAAGATAAAGATGAACAAAGCCGCACCTCGTCTTCTTCAACTCGGCTCAGATTTGCAAAACATAAAGAGGTAGAGGAAAATATAGTATGGCGTTGGTGAGGAGGGTGAGATGCCTCCAGCTTAGAATGACATCATCATTGTCATCATGTTGATCTCTCCGTGCACATAAGTGTGTAAAACAGAAAAGAGATTATATATGGTTAAAGGAATGAAGACAACCTATTGAAGATCAGGGCATACTATTGTATTTTATAGGTGGAAGATGAATTTAACCCTGATGGACCTTCCTCAAACTTGGGCTTGCTAAGATATTTTTGCATGAATTGAGCTTAACCTTTGTGTGTTGGGCTATTTAGTGCCTGCAAGACCTAACGATATTTTATATATTGTTCCGCTAGTAATTCCATACACTATTGCGTATCTATACTATATATAATATAGAAGACAAGAGCAAATTAAGGTATTTGATTTTATGAGTTTTACAAATACTAATGCATAAGGTACATGTGTAAAATGGGGAAACTTGTCTTTTATACACGATTCACCACGTGAACTTTCAATTTTCTTAAAACTTTACAATTTTAATAAAATTTTGTTAAATTAATAATACTTACAAGTTTGTCTTATTATCTTTGTTAATGCATGAATGGCTGCTTAGACAATAAGACAATGCAACATCCAAGGGGGGATTATTAGAGCATAATGTCTATTGCTTAGGTCTTGAAGATTGTGTATTAGAATCAAAGTGATTGGAATGTATTTTAATATTTAGGATGTATAAGTTTTCCGGAGTATAAGTAATTATATGCCGGATAAATACTTATACGCTGGATAAGTACTTATACGTCGGATAAGTTCAAGCTACCCTATAAATTGGAATGTTTGTAACACCCCGACCAAAGGCGGATTATACATCGGGGCGCCACATATTGTTTCATTACTCGTGACACTATTGGGTGTCAATATTTAATAAATACATTCATTCGCGCACGCGCAAGGTAAACACAAGATAACATAAATCAATATATTATAAGGCAAAATATTTGAACAACAATAACTTGTCTTGATACATTTTAATCTAGGTCCAAAAGTAAAAACGTCCTACGTGTCCACAAGCTCCAAATGTAGCTACAGCAAACCTGAACATGTGTTAAAATAAAACGTCAAACACTTGCGTGTTGGTGAGAAATCAAGTTTAATACAATACATAGATAACAATAAATCTGCGCGCAACATGTGTATGTCTGGTTTTCAACAGGGGTGTAATCTGATCGGGATCAACTCTAAGATTCATAGACTGCCAGTGCTCACAATTGAGCTCACAAACAAGACAAACTGTGCATGTGCAAACAAAAGAGAAAACCATAAACGATAGTTCTCCCGTGTTCATCTAATGGTACCATGAGAACTGCGGAATAGACCGACAAGACGGTTAATGATCCACACATACAAATAAACAGCCAAGTCTACGTCCTCAACACATGGGATACTGCGCGACTAAAGTTCATAAACAGTTTAAGACTCTAAGTTTGTACGAACACATGAACATCCCAAAACATTAAAATAAAAAGGGATTAGGTACGAGATTACTCACTTGATAAACGATGCGGTGTAAGATAAAGCAAGAACCAACTTTAAACAAGCACAAGTTAACCTATAAATAAGATTATTGTTTTAATGATTTGTTTTAAGTCTTGATTATAAGTTAGCATAATTAATAAGTAAATTATTATATATAATATATATTACCGGAAAAGCAGGGCAGAACAGGGAGGAAGACGGAGGCAGAGAGGAAGACGGCAGAGAGAGCAAGGAGCAAGAGAGAACAGGAGAGATTAAGTGTTTTGTGTGTGTAGTGTTAGGAAAATAACATTATTATTTATAGAGAAACCCTAGGGAACACAATCCCTAGAAAAGGGGAAAAGATCACCAAAAAGTAAAAGATTCCAAAAGCAAAAGATATCAAAAGATATGGCAGCTGCAGGGGGCAAGATAAAGCTGACAGGTAACAGTAAACAGGCATGGGCGGGTCAGATAAAGGTACTGGTCAAGCATGGAAAAAGCAGATCTCCAAAGATAATGTCAGTCACTTTTTCTGCCAACCAATGGGGTTGGTGCGCATGCTGCGCCGAAAGTAACTTTTCAGACATAAAGCAGATTAGGTCAACAGTACAGGAGATAAGACATCACAAAAGCAAACGGCTAGATTAAACAGAAGAAAAGACTCAAGACAGCGCGAGAAAGCTAAGGCGCACCGCGGGAAGAATCACATTTCTTAGCGCGCCGCGGGAGGAACTATAATTCCTAGCGCGCCGCGGGAAGAACTATAATTCTTCGCGCGTCGAGGGATGAACTACGATTCTTAGCGCGCTGCGAGAAGAACTACAAATCCTTAGCGCGTCGCGGGAAGAACTACCGTTCTTAGCGCGCTGCGAGAAGAACTACAAATCCTTAGCGCGTCGCGGGAAGAACTACCGTTCTTAGCGCGCTGCGAGAAGAGTTCGTCTCGCGTATCGCTGGAACAGATGGTCTTCACGCAGGATTCCTTGTAAGGAGTCTGGCGCGTGGAGCTGCGCAGACAACCTTTGGCGGGAAGAACCAAAGGACAAGCAAAGAGTTAGAAGAAAGAGGGAAACAAGGCTTAAGGGCGGGACATCGACAAGAGGGAAAGAAGGCGGAAAGAGAGAAGAAGAGGGACGGGACGGCGGAAAGAAAGAGAGAGAAAGAGGCGGGAAGGAAAATATATTATTATTATTAAAAGTAAAATATAAGTATAAATAAATATTAAATCATAAAAGAAGATCGGGTCAGAGAAACGGGTACCTGGGTCGGGTCGGATCGGGGCAGATGTTACAATGTTGACATATGCATTCACACCTTTTGGTCCAGTAAGTACATGTATTGATATTTTTCATATTATGTTGTACTTCACTGCTATTGATTGAAATAATAGAAAAGGAAGAGTTAAAGAGATCTTATTGTGTGTTTCACCTTGTTATGGAATCCGCAATTAACATTGAAGAGTAGATATCATCGTACACGTCTATCTTATGGTCCTACATGATCTTTATCTTTAACCATATATTATTTTTATTTCAATTATAAGCTAACTCTCCCCAGATTTTTAAACGGCCAAAACGTTTCATACGTCGATATTTTAAGAAAAAAACTTAACTATAAAAATAACATTTTATTCTCTCAAATTTCATACGGTATTGCTATTTTTTTTACTTAAAAATTTTAATGTGTTATGTAATGGTGTTCGTGGTTTGTTTTGACGGTTTATATGTTAAACATATGAGCCCAAACATTAGTAACAACTTTTTGTCATCAGAAACCAGAACTGAACCATTGAAAATTGTAATTGAACCGGTACTAACTGCCTGTTTCTGGTTTCCGTTAACAATTTGAACGTCGATTATAAATTTTGTTCAAAATAGTTATTAATCCAGCTATGCCATCAACTATAACTAAGCATTAATAAAGCACGATACTTAAGATGATCATAACTGAAAGATTGATAATTATAGCCACATAAGTTGTAAAGTAATATAGAAAAAACAAGGGGGCAAAATAGAAACAAGAACAAATATTACAAAAAATCATACCTGAATTGGGTTAATTTAAAGTTAGATAGCAAAGTTTACTTGTATTAAAAAAGATTTTGTCCAATTAATATATATATATATGGGAAGGTTAACGTACAAATAAAATTAACATGCTAAACGTGAGAATCAAGTAAAATAATTATATATACAAGTAGAGTAATTATCATAGAGTAATTACATCATACTCTATGATAATTACTCTACTTGTATATATAATTACTATACTTGATTCTCACGTTTAGCACGTTAATTTCATTTATATTTGATCCAAACCCTATATATATATATATATATATATATAAACGAAACCTTTAAAATCTCTCTAGTGGTTTCCTACATTCTCTCAAGCCACCATATTGTTTTATTTGTAAATTGAGGTTTTTTTTAGGCATATGACCCGAATTCACAGGAATGGGTCTCACCAAACCCATACCGCCCTTAAACAAGTAATAACATCTTAATAAATTAAAATTTAATCTCACCAAATATCTGATATGAAAATCCTATATAATTGAGATATACTAAAAATTAATAACCAATTTAAAAAATAGATATATTATACGTAATTAAGAAACAATTTTATAGTAAAAAAATAAGCGGGTCATGGGCGTTACCAAACCCATATTGCTTTTAAATCAGGTTATAACATCTCATTTATTTGTGAAACCGTTTTATCATCAAATCCTAAGTATATTATTAACTTACTTACAATGAATAAAATTAAAATCCAAAAAAATATACAAATATTAAAAACCAATAGAATATGATAAAAGCTTGTGTGTGTGCATAACAAAACATATCTAATAATAAATTACTACAAATATTAAAATGCATTCAACATCTACAGGTTGGTCTGGTTTCATATGGCCGGTTGTAACATCCGAAAGTATTCAAAAATAATAATAGCAATTATTATTTATTACTTATAGGTTTAGTTATTTAACATGGGGGCTTATGATGGATAATGAGCTTAATATGGAATAAAAGGCTTAGGAGTTCACGGGAAGGGAACATAGATACCCCCCTTAAACCCTAAACCATAATCTTCTACACTATTGTCAACTCAAGAACACTTACACCTTGCTTTCTTCCTAATTTTGGGTTTTCAATCAAGAAATTGGACGTTATTTTTGTATTACTTACATCAAGAAAAACAAGAAACATCAACAGTTTAAACTTGTACAAGACAAAGGATCACCCAATTTCACCTAAGGTATGTTTTAGCTAAAAAGGTGGTTCATTTGATGTTAAATCGTATGGTATGTTAATAGATCGGGTCTTAAGGTTTTATAAAAATATAAACGTTGCCTTAAATAACAAAAACCCAAGGATCGGTTTATTTCAAGTAAGTGAAAGGAGCATCTAACATCCGCGAAATATCGTTGGGCCTTGTGCAGGTAATTGATAGAAGGTCGGGTAGGCCTTACTTGTAAAACTAGACTAGAGTTGAACATCTGCATACCTGATGGGCACAACAAGTAAGCCCTTATACGATTAGGATTACCATGTAAATAATTTTGGGCCTTTTTATAAACCTAAAAACGCATATAGGTGGGTTGCGGAATCCGGTGCTTCAGATATTGTAATTAGCATCCGCAATATGCTTAGACACATAAGGTTAAATTGTTCTGGATGGGCTTAGGACTTATCAAATGGGCCCATGAACTTGTTGTGCTGATGGTCCGTGGATCTAATTATAAATCGAGTCATATGAATAAGTTCATGAACCTGTCAAAGAACCTGTGAGACCATATGTTCCATCAATTCCTTATCCAACCCGACTAAAGCAGGAAAAGATGGAGACACAATATGGGAAATTCCTAGAACTCTTTAAGCAATTGCATATTAACCTTCCATTCATAGAAGTCATTTCTGAAATGCCAAAACATGCAAAGTTCTTAAAAGAGGTTCTTTCCAAAAAAAGAAAGCTAGAAAAATTATCACACGTGATACTCGGTGAAGAATACTCCGCCATTCTCCAAAACAAGCTTCCAAAGAAGATGACTTCTCCATCTTTAGAGATTCCTTCAATCTTTGTCTTGAAAAACTAAAAGAGATGTTAGCACGGTGTGAGGAAGCCAACCTTGTGCTAAACTGGGAAAAATGTCATTTTATGGTTAAAGAAGCCATTGCTCTCGGACACAAGATCTCTCAAGCAAGATTAGAGGTGGATAGAGCTAAAATAGAAACCATTTCCAAGTTTGTGTTGCTTTGCAATGATATTATGTGAGGATGCATGTTCGGACTTTTTGGAACTATTTAATTATTATCACCTAAAAATCTTCGGGTCAAGTTTGTGTTGTGTGTGAGTCCATATGTGGGTCTTAGAGTCATGTGTTGCAGAACACACTCTCATAACTTAAATACTTGTACTAGGTAACAGTTAATGAGTCAAGTACATTCCGTTGGTTTGAGAAAAGTCTATTACACGCGTCACAAGGTGAGTTCATGTATTTCCATTACTTGTAATTCTGGATTGAAAACACAAAAAAAAAAATCATATACTTATTTTCTGGATTGAAAACACAAAACACTTTTACTTACTTGTTTTCTTGATTGAAAACACGAAATTGTTTTTGTATACTTGTTTTCTGGATGAAAACATAATATACTTATATACTAATTTTTTGGAGGAAAACACGATGACTTATATACTAATTTTTTGGAGGAAAACACGACGACTTGTTTTGGATTTATATAGTTTTTTATATAAGTGTATACTACATGCCCTCATATCATTCAAAGTCCTTACATACCTTGAATCATTGAGATGAGATCGCGGGGAAATTTAAGTAGTGCTACTGAGTTTTACAAACCCCACCTGCTAAAATTTGACTTGAGGTATGACGGGTGTAAATTTTCCTAACATACATGTGTCAGTGTTTTGTGATAGACCAGATAAGAAGGCATACAAACACTCAGATTCAGTTCAAAAGTCTAGTAGCCTGTAAATGGGTTAGCTACCCTGGTATATTTGAAAATTGCTAAATCAATATACACAACTTATATTATGTATACTACATATACTATATATACTACTTTCTACTACAACTTAAACCCTAGAGTATTTATACATACTCAGGTTGCTAGATGTGCTAAGGAGCGGGTTGCATTGCATATGTTTGGAGTCACACTTGTTGCATGAACATTTATTTCACATTGTTTACATTGGACGAGTTGTGCGTGTTTGAGCACATGGTTTATTATTTTAAACAATTTATCTTATTGTTTCCGCAAAACTTTAAATGTTTAATTTGGTTTTTGTATCTCATATATGAATGAGACTTAAATAAATGCTTTGAATATTTTAAATTGGTCGTTAGGTATAACGAATGAGCTAGATTCTGGTACGTCACACGCCTCGCGGTAAAGCTTTGTTAGTCGAAATTTGAGGGTGTGACATTAAGCTCTTGGAAGAAGTCATTAGCATCAAAGATTATTCGTCCAAATTGGTTAGATTGGTCTAATTTGATCATGTTTGTATCTATTACTTTGATGTATAATATTATGCTTGGTATTGGCTAAACTTTCATATTACTATCTTGGTTTATAATGAATCTTAATTGAAGTTTAATAATGTTGGTAAAACATGTGACCAGTTTATAAAATGTAAAGGTTATGTTGTAATTATCAATTTATGAGGAATGTTAAAATACTCTTAAAAGATACCTTGAGTGCCGAGCTTGATGATAAGCTGGGGAACTCCCATTCTTGTAAGAGCTTGGTTAAAAAAACATAAATCTTAATATAAACATGGACCCAGTGAAGTAGTATTAGTAACTGATCATCTTAAAATGGGAATGTTGACAATGTTGTGAAAATGAATTGTTGATGTTAATCCACTCAAATCAATTACTTACTTATCAAGTGAGTGTGTTACATAACCTATGTTAAACAACTATTGGATGATTATTACATGAGTTCTATAAATGTCCAAGAGGTGTGTTGGTTAATACTTGGTAATTCAAGGTTTGACCCCTTACAACTTAACTAATCTTAATATGTATTTTAAGTATAATACAAAGGTTGTTTTTACTAAAATATCATGAACAATTCACTTAGTAATTTTAGGGATTGTCTCATTTTTAAAGTAAGTTTCCTTATAAATACTTAATACATACCACTTTCTTACATAAAATGATGTTTTAGTGGAGGTCATGAAGTTATGCATATCTCTTTCTTTAATTATCGTAGAATGACATGACTTAGAAATAAGATGTTATTCCCACATTTAATCACAATAGCAAGCATGTATCACATGTTTACCAATCAATTTTTAAATTAAGTTAAGAGGAGTTCCAACCAAGATGATACACTATTATCCTTGATCATCTTTATAAAGATATAAAAATCCAAAAAAACCTTGTTGTTAATTTATGCTTATATATTTCTTTTAAAACCTTCTTGTCAAACAAAAACTACTACGATTTAGTAGTAAAAATCAAACAAGTGTGTAAGTGGATTCTCATACTATACTACATATACGATATATACACTTGCCTATTTGTGTGTGGTTTAGTTATTTTAAAATTTAAAATACCACTCCGCAAGCACATCAAATTTTTGGCACCGTTACCCGGGACAGACAGTGAATTTACAAAACAATCCAAGTATTTATTAAACCTTTTTTATAGTGTATATATTTAAAAACTTATAAAAAAGAACAAAAATATTTTTATATCTTCTTTATTTTTATTTTTATCTTTCTAGTTTTATAAGTGGCTTACCTTAGCGTAGTTTAGTTTTAGTTAGGCCATTAGATCTATTATTTTTAACTTTCCTAAATAGTGTATGTGCTCTACATCTACTCCCGGACTTGTTTCACTACTTTCCGAATCCGAAGGCCACTTTCACCGAAGAACACACACACTTGGGCACAAAAAACAACCAAAGGAGTTAGTTAAGGACAGACCAAAAGGAGATACAACAACCGAGGAGAACCAAGAAGAGCCTATGATTGTGAAATTAAACAAGTTAAACATGAGCTAATATGGCAAGCCGACACTCGACGACTATGGAAATAGCGTTGCACCACCCGAAATTCTTGCAAACTTCGAAATCGAATCTAGTACCATTCATAGGATTGAAAAATATATCCATTTCATGGACTTATCCATGGAGATCCCTTATCTCATATTTTCCGATTTCTTCGAATCTGTGGAACTTCAAAATCCAAAATTGCGAATATGAAGCTAGACTTAAACTCTTTTTATTTTCAGTCTGAGACCATGCCTTGGAATGGCACCCTACCATCTAGTGCCATCACCAGTTGGAATCAGATGGTAGAGAAATTCCTTCTAAAATACCTTCACCTGACAAAACTGCTAAGGAACCAGAATGCTTCTTTGCAAAATAGCAAACACCAACAATTAGCCAAATTATTTTTTGAGACACAACCTGGAGGACTAACTAGCAACACGATTACCAGCATCACCGGATTACGGACCGGTGAAGACGAGTTACTACACGCAACATGGGAGAGATACAAGAGTGTTCTTCGATGATATCCGCACCATGGATTGAACAAGTGGCTTTAATTCCAAACTTTCTTCGACACTCAAACTAGCCAAAAAATACAAGCAATCGATCAGATCGTTGGTGGAGATCTTGGAACCAAATCTTCAAATGAGGCATTCGAGATCCTGGAAAAAGCTGCCAAGAAAAGCTTTTCCTGTAACCCACCTCAATCAACCCCATCACAAAAAGGAATACACAATCTCAAAAATAGTACCTTTATCCCTACACAATTCGAGGCCCTCTTGAAGAAGTTTGAAATTCTTCAATCTCAGCTGGTCAAAGCAAAGGTAAAGTGTGACATGTGTGGGGGAGATCACAAGGTCAAATCTTGCCAAACTATGACCATCGATGAATGTGATTTCGTAGGTTGGCCTAATAATGTGAATGACAACACTTACAACCCTGGTTGGAGACCCCATCCTAACTTTAGCTGGAGGAAGAGAGCCAACAATCAAGCTCCACCTGGCTTTGATAATCGAACTTTCAGTCAAAACCAACTCTCTCAATCTAAACCTCCATACCATAACCAAGGTGCAAGTGCCATCAAACAACCAAATGGTGGATCTACAGTGGAGACTCTTCTGACACAAATCATAGCAAGTGTCTTGGTCATAAATCGGCTAAGGATATTGTAACCAAATTAGATTTGTGAGGTTTAGTGCTAAGATGACAATAATGGATATATGAACAAAATGGAGATGAATAACGTGATTTGTTGCGAGGAAAAACCCCTTGATCTTGATTAGATCAAAGGAAAAAAAAACCCCCGGGTGATGACAAATTGTCTATCACCACTTTATTAATATGAAAATTGGGTTACAAATGGTGGAGCTTATGATCAACGAATACAAAGAAACTAAGTGTGTGTGTTTACAGAGAATTCTCAGCTATAGTTTACGAATGTCAGCTAGAAAGTGACTGTCAAACCTAGTTGATCATAAATCGTTATAAATAAGAAATAACAACTAACTACATCTCCTAAAATCATGCCACTCTTCCCACTAGCCGTTCCATCTCTTTGACCACGTGTGAGATTAGTCCATTACCGATTAAATAAGATGACCTAGTCTTGGAGCCGTTACAACTATCAAACACAACACCACATAGATACAATTATTAGTAAGAAAATAGTATCGAGGATCCCTGATCCTTCATAGCCTCTAACATATCTTAAGGATAACCCATGCATAATATAGTTAAGAATGATTGATCCTCAGCATAAAATTCATGCCCTAACAATTGCCCCAAAAATGGCGGGTGGTAATGTAATACAGCTGTTATTTTGAAATTTGAATTCCTGCAGAAGATAGATGATTAAACGTGTGTCAGCAATAATTACTATTAAGTAACCGATAGTATTCTGCCGCCTATATATGCGATTATTCATAACCCATTTATAACCACATAATTCATCCTCTATTCAGGTCATGTCTACTGTCTCTCTTTCGGCCATGTCTACTGTCTCTCTTTCTTATTCTTTTCATTTTCTTTTCTTTATTTCGGCCATGTCTACTGTCTCTCTTTCTTCCTCCTATTCTTCCGAACAATCATACTCCGATGAGCTTCGACCGCAAGCCATTCTTGAAAATCCATCCTCGGAGATATGTAAATTTACAGATCCAGAAATCGATGACATCCGACCATTCTTCCCAATCAATACCATTTTCCGACCATATGACTCTACAACTCGCAGTGACTGTATCTCCAAAACCTGGGTTTGTTTTCCGGTCCAACCCTTTCTAATTGGTTTCCAATACCCTTTTCCCGATTTCACCCAAAGCTTCTTCACTTTGACTGGAATCAGCTACATCCAAGCCTTGCCCATGTTATGGAGGGTTTTTTGTGCTATAGAGAGAATAATCGATGAAGAAGGCATCAACTTCGGCATGCCAGAGCTTGCTTAACTATACACCTTGGCCACCCATGGTTCCAAACGCTTTGTCTTCTAGTCAAAACCTCGCCAAGTAATCCCGATATCCAAGGTTACCCAGAACGATACCCTCTGGAAGAACCAATTTTTCTTCGTAAAAAGGGACTCAATCCCGGGTGGACCTGATCTGCCCAAAAAGTGGAAAAGGAAGGGTAGGATCCAGGATCCTTAAGCAATACTGGCAGGATACTTGATTCTTCTCAATAATACTTCATTTTTCTTGTGCAGTTGAAAAATTTGCTCCTATGGCGAATCTACCTGGAACAAAAGATAAAGCAAAAAAGTTTCTTGCCCTGGATTTCGAAGTTCGGACTTATCAAGCCAAGTTTTTGGAAGCTTTTCAAGAATCAAACTCAGAGTTAAAAATGTCAAGTGAGTATTAACATAAGTCATCTTAATGTAAATAAAAAAAATAATTAGAAACTTATCTATGATCCTTTGTTCGTAGGTGCTCAGAAATCTAGAAAATCCGTCAACAAGTTTTCTCTGGAAGACATCGATAATATGATCACGCCTCAAATCATCAAGAAGGAAGCTTTAAAGACAGTCATCACTTTCTATCCAAGAACTACCACTACCAGAGTCAAATCGGCCGCCTCCAAGAGGAAGAAGTCATCGGAGCCTGAGACTCATTTTTACATAATCTTTGTTGTAAGTCTATTTCATCTAGACATTTTTATTTTGGAAGTCATGAACTGTTTTAATCTTCATGTAACCGTTTGACATAGGTTGTGAATGCTTGTAAAGATCACTATGACGAGGTCATGAGCCATATGAGTGATAGCCTCTCAGGAATCGGAAGTGCAGCGGTCATCAAGGATAAAGCCATAGCTCAGCTCACCAAAGACAAGAAGCGCTTGGAGTATCTGCTATCCACCACAGAAGCCCAGCACCAAGCGGAAGTGAAGCAGGCCACCGCAGAGGCGAAGATGTAGGACGCAAGAACAGTGTTGAAGGATAGGATCAAGATGGCGACAGAGGTTGGTGATCCTACTTTCGACAAGACTGCTTAGGATGTTGAGAAATGGAAGGTGACTTCGGCGATTCTTGGTGGCAAGAAGATGTGGTGATGGCTGATTGGCATGAAACTGGGACAAGCATGATGAAGGAAGCGGTTGAGGTTGAAGGAGGGAAGGCAGCAGCGGAGGTTGGTGAAGCCGCTTGAACGGGCGATGAAGGATATCAAAAACAAGGCCCGAGCCCGTTTTTTATTTTGTTTGGTTTTTCTTTTTATGGATAATGGTTTGTTACAACAATAGTAATTAGGGTAAAGGATCCATGATCCTTAAGACAATTTCCGGGGATAGCAAAGGTGGAGAGATCCTCTGTTTGTGGGATGAAGCCCTTGATGCCCCTATTTTTTATTTTCCTGCGCTTTATGAACGGTTAGTAACACCTGCTTAACCCAGGTGGATGGTCCATCTTTCGTATGGTGAAATCCGGGTTAAGGATTTTGGGTAAGTCCAGGTGACTTATGTTTACTAATAACTTAAAACTTTTGACTATTTACTTGTTATTTGTTATCTTGAAAGTTTGTTTGATATAGCTTTATTAAAAAGATTTTAAGATAGAATATCCTTGTTAAAACAAATTAAGGATCTTGGATCCTTTCATAAAAGAACTTATAAAGATTTAAACCAAGTAAATGTAAATCAACAAGTAGAAGTCATACCATAAGATCTAATTAGATCTAGGTTACCACATGTGTTGATTCTTCTGCGATCCAAGTAGAAATAAATTAAGGATCTTGAGTCCATAAGTGTTGATACTTTTGTGATCCTTATAATTGAACTTAGGATACCTGACGCAAACAACTTATGATATTAACTGGGATTAAGCCCAACAAACTGAGGACAAGCCCAAATAAACTGGGGACAAGCCCGAATAAACTGGGGACAAGCTCAAATAAACTGAGGACAAGCCCAAATAAACTGTGTTAAACTGGGGACAAGCCCAAACTGGGGACTGGCCCAAGGATACCGATGTTAACGGGGATTTGCCCAAACGTAAGTGACGTGAAAACGCCAAAACCTTAGCTAGCATGAAAATGTTAGAAACCTTTGTCTTGAGATAACATGAAAATGTTATAAACCGGTGGTATGGTACGTCTACCATAATTCGTAGGATCCTCCATATAGCCGAAGACAATGAAATTGTTAGCCATGTATAGTGAACTGGTCCCGTTGCCTCGGACTATACATTGGATAACGTGAGCTCCAGGCGAGATTGTTGAAACTCTAATTTATAAGAAATGTGAAAACCTTTAAACCATGGATGATATGACCATCGGGGATCATACCTTAATCGTGGGCTAAGCCAAAGAAAACAGTAGTATACCTTAAGTGTGAGGGAGAGGTGGCCAACCTCTTAGACATTGAATCCTTTATAGAAATCTGCAATGTTACTTAAAGCTTGGAAAAAACAAACGTTAAGAATATATTATCATTAAATTAATAAGAATCTGAAATGAATAAGTGATTAGATATAGATTACCAATTTCAGGATCCTTGATCCTTTAAAGATATCCAATTCTCTGAGGATACTTGATCCTGATCAGAAAAAGTACTTCTTGAGATGTATAGCATTCCATGCTCTCGGTAACCTGTTGCCTTCCATAGTGAGCAAATGATATGGCCGCTTTCCTGCTTCTGACTCAATTAAATAGGGGCTTCCAACTTAGGAGCTAACTTTCTATCTGCTGGATTAGTCGTATTTTGGAAGGCTTTCCTCAATACCAAGTCTCCTTCTTGAAATCTTTTGATCCTTATACTTTTGTTGTATGCCCCAGCTACCTTTTGTTGATATGCTGCCATTCTGATCTTGGATAGGTCTCTGAGTTCTTCAACAGTATCCAAGTCTTCGAGAAGGATTCCATTATTAGCTTCAGGATCACGGATGCTTGTTCTGGTAGTGGGAACTACCATCTCTGTAGGGATTACAGCTTCCGAGCCAAACACCAATGAGAAAGGTGTTTGACCTGTTTCAATCTTACTGTTCGCCCGCCTCGGCTACCTGAGATAAACATACTAAAAGTGGCAACATAGGGTTGGTGAGTTCACAGGTTTAAGTAAATTTAAGTGTTGCGTTTTAGCGTTACCAGATAGTGTATGTCAATATATATCAATAGGTAGCTAACCTATCAAGCATGTATTACTAATTGTTCGACACCGAAGCTGACTATTTATACGATTGCCTTGCCACCATGTCAACCACGACCATGGTAATGTGTTAGCCAAAATTACATCCACTCGACCTACAGTCGAGTTTAGCGTTGGGTGGGGTTTGTCAAACCGAGTAGTACTACTCAAAGGTGACTCGCTATTATCCAATATCAACCAGTTTGATTGTTCACAAGGACTTGGTTGGTTTGTTGCCACTTAGCCTTACAAGTGATATATAAAGTATAAACAAAATCTAAAGCGTTGGAGTATGTTATCTCCCCCCTAATAAAAACATTAAAGAGTAAAAGGGGCCGTAAAACTCACTGTCTGCAAAGTTATCAAAAATCCGAGAAAAGCTTGCGTCAAAGAAATCCTCACTAGTGCTCTAGTTAATACCTTAAACCTTCACACAAGCTTGTATGAGTATTGTGTGTGTGTGAGTTTCGGCCGATCCAGGGGGGCTGCCATTCGCATAAAGGAGGGAGACGAGAGGGAGGGTTAGGGTTTATTGATTAAATTGTTTATATATTAATCAATTATATTACAAGTTACACATCACACCTTAAACTTCTAGTTTAGTTTAGTTCTAGCATAAACTAGTCAATTACATCCATAATATGATGTTATACATACAAGCACAAATTTACACATATAAACGTAACACGTAATTATACCAAGTACTTGTTTACAAGATTTATTGTTTGCTCACCAACGGTTTGAGTCGACTCGTGTGTGATTCTGTGAAACTCCGAAAGACTACTTGTGTAATGATTGTCATGTGTAATTTAAACTCTAATTAAATGCAACGAGAAATGCGTTAACTGGAATGACATAGTTCGTGTGATCTTGAGTTTGAATTAACGGAGTTAACCTGAAATTGACGAGTGTCACATCATTCCCATGTTGAAAGAATTTTCGTCCCGAAAATTTGTGTCACGTCGCGATGGCTGCCTGAAAAAGGAAAAAAATTTCAGTTTGTCACATCATCCCCCTGGAGAAAGATATTTCGTCCCAAATATTTATACATACCTCCGATGTATTCTGACGGTTTGTCGGCTTTCGCGGTTTTCGGTGCTTGGTCAACCCTTTGAAGAGGTGAGGATACTTTTTCATCATTTGATCCTCGCGTTCCCACGTGAACTCTTGTCCACATCTAGAGTTCCAATGAACTTTAACGATAGGAATCCTGCCGTGTTTGAGTGTTTTGGTTTCCCAATCCAAAACTTCGACTGGTTCTTCGATGAAGCGTAAAATTTTATCAACTTGTAATTCGCCCAATGGAACTGCTAGTGTTTCGTCAGAAAGGCATTTCTTCAAGTTGGATACATGGAAAACATTATGTGCGCCACTGAGTTCTACTGGTAAATCCAATCGGTACGCTACCGGGCTTATACGTTCAGTTATTCAGAATGGGCCAACGTATCGTGGATTAAGTTTGCTTCGCTTTCCAAAGCGAACTACACCTTTCCAAGGTGAGACTTTCAGTAAAAGCTTGTCATCCACTTGGAATTCCAGAGGTTTTCGGCGCTTTTCGGCGTTGTCACACCCTCAAAATCCACTAACGGAGTTTTACCGTCAGAGGGTGTGAACTAACAGGATCGGAATCATCAGTTATAATCAAACCATAAAAACGTTTAAATGAAAATATGTGCGGACACGTAAAACCATAGAAACAATGTTACGTCACGCAGGACGATTTAAAACCAATGATAACAGTTAAAAGTAAGTTTGCATGGTTAAAAGTTTTTCAAGCAATGCATGTTCCTAAACCGCGCGCCCGCCTCGGCTACCTGAGAATAACATACTAAAAGTGTCAACACAAGGTTGGTGAGTTCACAAGTTATATAAAAATAAATCGTTTAGCGTTAGCGTTCAGCGTTTTGCGTTACAGCGTTACAGCGTTACAGCGTTTTGCGTTACCAGATAGTGTTATGTCAATTATATATCGATAGGCAGCTAGTCTATACAACAAGTATTACTAAGTGTTCGACACCGAAGCTGACTCGTTTATTAAGTGCCTTGTCACCAGGTCATCCAGACCATGGTACGTGTTAGCCAAAATTACACCCGCTCAACCTCCAGTCGAGTTTAGCGTTGGGTGGGGTTTGTCAAAGCCAGTAGTACTACTGTAACGATTCAGGCAAATTCAGGTATACCCTAGCCGGAATATACTATTTATGTGTTATTTAATACTAAATATATGAATTATAATGTGTTTATACGAGTATATAAGATTCACAATACGAATTATACTCGAATGTACAGCTAGTCATATTTAAATTACGATTAATTGATTATGCGATCAAACGAGCGATAGTTATTGAAACCCGAATGAATCGAGGGTTCAATTATAGACGAGATATATGATATTTAGTGATGTTACGAAGTATTAAAGCTTCGGGATAAGTGGATTAAAGCACAGAAAAAGGATTTCGATTTAATAGTACGTCGGTACGTTAAACGAAACCTTTAATACCAAACCGAGCAAGAGACAATCGATTAAGCCGAAAAAGATGCACGATAATTAATGATATGATGTTTTAAGTTAATAAACATCATGGTTTAAGTTTTTAAAGTTTTTAAATCGGTTTTAGATAAATTTCTTTTTTTAAAGCCGAAAAACGACCGTTTTAAGCCGAATTAGACGTTTAACTGAAAAACGAACTGAACCAGATTATCCAAAACATTATCCAGATCACGGAAATCCAAATGAGTGGACTAGATTGAACAAGTGGGTCCCACCCCACCCATCCTCTAGTCCGATCGGACTTCAACACCCCCAAAACATTCTTTTTTCTTTTTTACACAATCCCAACTCAACATCCTTCATTTCTCTCTAGTTCATGATCCAAAAACCGACAATTCTAGCAAGAATAACGAGGTAATGATCGTGTTATGTACGTGTTTATCTTTGTTTCTTGAGTTTTCTTTCAAGAAAATGAGGTTTCCAAGTGAAAAAGGGTGAAAACCCGAGATGGAACCGATTCTTGCATGATCAAGTGATGTATACAAGTTATACAAGGGATCTTGGTCCAAGAAAGGAGTCAAAAGAGTCAAAAACGAATTTTTACGGTTAAAATCTTTGTTTTTATATCATAACCGTAACCATGAAAGAAATGGCTTGATCGTGAGTGTAACTTGCTTGGTATTGTGGTATGTTGTTTGTAGGCTCTGTATTTAGTGGTAGATAAGGCGGAAAGATGAGTTTGTAGCATGTAGTGGCGGAAAACGAAAGGTATATTCGGTTTTTGTCGGTGTATGTGTTTTTGGACAGATTATTGGTTGTTTAGAGTTAGGTCACGAAATTTTACAGAGGTGTTAAACACATGGAAATATGGGTTCTGTGAAGTTTTGGTAATTTTTGGATGAAGGATGAATATTTGGTGAATTTAATGCTCGGTTTTGGCCAAAAATGGTGAAAAATAGTTAAATATCATGAAAAATTCTGGAAAATTTTGGATAAGCTTTTCATATCATGTATAAGTCACACACAAAATTTGAGGTCCGTTAGAGAAGTCTAAGTAGGCTTTTCGGTTAAACGAGTTCTAGGGATTTCTAGCTCGGTTTTAGTAAATATGGCATTTAAAAGAAGATTTTGGTGTTGGGAAAATTACAGGGGACTATGTGGATGGCAGGGGACATCCAGGAGAAATTTGGGATTTTTCTAAGATCGTTTGGTATTTACGACATATTTAGTGTTTAAATGGCGTTTATAAATAGATAAATAAATTTTTAATATAAGAATTAATTCTGGAAATATTTTTATAAAATTCCCTACTGTTAAAAAGTGGTTTGTACAAAATTTCAAGATCCGAGAGTAAACGGATAATTAATCGTGCTAATTATCAAACTTTTAAGGTTAAAACGCGTAAACCGGTAAAGTTCGCATAAGCGAGCTGACTGGTGTATAAAAACCTTAAAAATGGACTATTTTCATATAATTGAGTTAAACAAGTGAAAATGAATCATCCGAAAATAAGTCGGATGATTTGGGTATTTTTAACCGATTTTAATAGTTTCCGGTACGCCAAAGACGGAAACGGGTCCCGCGGCCAATCGGGACGTATAAACCGAGCTATAATTTCACGTCTTTAATTAAATTATCCGTCAACCACTATTTTCGGGTCGTGTGTGACCAAACTCATTTTTGAAACATAAAAACGGATAACAGTGCTAGGCACGCAAAACGAGAAAAACGACTAATAGTAGTTGTGACCTTGGAACTCTAAACGACATCACAATCTGAGTCCGGAGAAGTGTTTCTGGGTTAACCTTGCCCCCAGAACGGGTACAGTGCTGGGTTGACAGTGTCCCCAGGTGTACCGATTGATAAGATTAAAGATTATATAAACAATAATTGTATAATAATGATCGTAGGGATCATATTACAGATTGGACAAGTTAACTGATATTGATTGTTGTTACCTACTTGCATGTACTAAGGTGAGTTTTCACGAGCCCCTTTTACTGAACTGTTTTAAATATTTTCCCGGGGCGGAAAGCATGTTTTTTATCAAAATGATTAAGTACGTGCTGAATGCATGGAAATGAATGTATTTATATAATGTTTAATGTACGGGAATCGTACGGTAATGTATTGAAATGGTAATTGTATGAGTTGTTAATATGGTAACGTCCCGCAACAGTTTCTGGGGTAACGGAGTTCCCAGAGGTTATTGGAAGTATGTTTCTGGGGTAACAGAGTTCCCAGAGGTTATTAAATGTGTTTCTGGGGTAACAGAGTTCCCAGAAGTTATTGAAAGTGTGTTTCTGGGGTAACAGAGTTCCCATAGATTATTGGAAGTATGTTTCTGGGGTAACAGAGTTCCCAGAGGTTATTAAATGTGTTTCTGGGGTAACAGAGTTCCCAGAGGTTATTGAAAGTGTGTTTCTGGGGTAACAGAGTTCCCAGAGGTTATTGGAAGTATGTTTCTGGGGTAACAGAGTTCCCAGAGGTTATTAAATGTATTTATGGGTTGACAGTGTCCCTAGATAATATTATGTTATAATATGGATTTATCATGGTTTACTAAAATTGTGAAACTCACCAACTATTCGTAGTTGACCCGTTTTCTCACATGCTTTTCAGGTACAACTAAGATAAAGTGATTGATTACGTGCTAAGTGCTTGATGTGTGTAAGTTTTGCGTGCTGGACGTTAGGATACGTTATAACAGATAGAATTATGAATCGTATTGTATGAAGTGTGTATCACCTAGACGATAATGAAAGACGAGACAATGTAATTTTGAAGTATAATAATACATTCGATTTTCTTTATAAACAATGTGGTTGATATCAGAGGTGTCTGTCGCATCCCGTTTACGTTTCCGCTGCGGTTACGGGGTGTTACAGAACTTGGTATCAGAGCCATTGGTTATAAAAGAATTATGATGTCTTTAAAAGATACCTAAAATATAACCAGTAGCTCAAGTGTTATAGGATCTGAATATCAACTAATAATTTATAGTGACGAGGTCTGGATGAACTTGGATGGACAAGTGAGTTATTATGGTCCGGAACATAATAACAGACTTGTCCGCACGAGGGAATTCAGGGGAATGTCACGGGGTACATTAATAGGTAAAAATGGCAACATATGTGTACAGTATATAATATTATTTATATGTGCTAGTGTGTATATATATATACGTGTGCATATCTTGTGGGTTCAAGTATTGGGAAATAAGACCCGGATAAGGAACTGGGGGATGTGATAATAAAAAAAGTACCGAGGATGCTGAAATTTCTAGAGCATCGGTTGGTGATAAGTCGGACTTATCGAGTTATAGTTATGATGGTACCAAATCAAATCTCCCGTTTGACATTAACCAGAAATAACTAGTAACCGCCACTCCCAACCAAAATTGATAAATCCCTTACCCTACCAACACCGGCACCGTATATTCTAATAACCCCAGATGTTCACCCGAACCGTCGACCCTCACGTACGTACGGATCCGTACCTGAACCCATTCTTATTCCATTAAGGTAAAATAAATAAATAAAATAATGATAATAATAAATTTGATAATAAATGAGCAGATAAAATAAAATAAAATAATATATTGAAATATATATATATGTATTGCTCACTCACAAACATATGAGACGGACCAACTTCAGATCGAGAATTAACGATTTTAGCAAACCTAGAACGCCTGAGGACATTGACTGAGCAAGTGTAGAGTTTCCCATTATAGTAATTAATAATATTTGAAGGCAACCCATGTTGTGCAATTACCTTGAACCTGACAACTCCCTATGTTATCCTTACATCCGTTAGATGTTTACACCCATGTATGCTCGAATAGAGTGATTATCTATACACAAAGAAGTGTTGGAATCATTATGGCATAGTTGGTTGTTCGTTCGTAGGAGGTATACTGTGTATGCCGGATATACGAATAGACACGGATATTATAACTCAGTGGTACGTAATCGTTCAGTGCTCACGGTGAGCATGTATCGGTTATGCTGACATGCAAAAGGGATATTGAAATCAAGCATATTAAACATTGATCTTTGTTGAGAAAGGTCTATATGTCAGTTGGTGACGAGGGTTATGAAACATATTTAAACGTTAACCGATGTCAGGTTAAGTCCATATGTTATTATATTTGTGGGACATATATACTAGATGCCGGTATGTGTAATATATGTGTTAATATTTGGTGTGTATGTGTACCTGTTGTTATGATTGAGCTGGTAACGAGTTATATGGTGAGATTAGTATTGATTACTGCGTACGGGATGAGTACGGCAGAATGACATAAAAAGAGTAACTCCAATGATGGAGATTGATAAGATTCAGTTGATTGCTCAAAGATAGCAGATGATGATACCGAATGTCGTATCACTGTTCACTGCTAGTGTTGATGTAAATGTGATCGCGGAATTATAGATCGAGCAATCACATGATTATGAATATTTCAACTCTTAATGTAATTACTAAGAGTGAAAATGTTACACCGAATGCTATTATAACTACAAGTATTAGTTATAGACTAAACATGAATAGTAGTCGTAATGAATTAGATCCGGTATGAAGGATATGTTTGTTGTTTGTGGTAAGGAGATTATTAATAGTTGACTGATGGTAAAGGAAGGAATAGATTAGCGAATGGATAGAAAAGATCGAAATGGTTAAGGATATTGGGAAGAGTCTAGAACATTGTGAAGTGAAATATGCTACAGATATGTTGGTAGATTATGTTGTATCGTGATGGAACACGATGGTACAAAATAATAGTTAGAAAATTTTTGCTCAGATGATGTGGTCGGAATTTAAAATTCTTGTGCTAGAGCACTTTTATTCGAGTAATTAAGTTCAGAGGTTGGAAACTGAACTATGGAAGGTAGAAATGTTGTGTGCTGATCACTTAGAAAACGCTAATCGTTTGAAGGAATTGTCATGTCTGGTAACATGGCTAACTACTCCTGAAACTAAGCGAAGTGAACGCAATATTGGGGACTAACTCCATCGATAAGGAGTATAGTCAACCCTGTAAAATATACAACTTTTGGAAGGGTTGTGTCACAAGCCAACCATGATATATTTGATTCTATGGGAAGCGGAATGGAAGGACGTTAGGTGAAACGTCGAGTGTTAAAGAAGAGAAATGATAAAGGAAGAAGAATGTCGAGTGATAGTAGGCCACAGGTGTGGTAAAGATGGACGTAATGCCGCAATTGTAGAACCAAGTGAAGCCCTGTGAACCGACAACCCCAAACCATTCATGTACAACCACTCCGAGCCCAACAACTTCAATAACAATCCATCCGAAGAAATCAAATTATGCCAAACAGTTGTACTTGCTATGAACGTGGCAGTGAAGATGAACCTCATGACAAGCATCAACCTCTGATCAAGCAAGGAGCCGTGCTTCTGTGAGTAATTCAAATAAAGCACGTCATGATCCAAAAGTGGTGTTAAGTACGTTGTAGTTTTAAATCAATAGGCTTCAGTGATATTTTTTACGGTCGTCGATAGAAGTTAGTTCCTGCTAACCTCCTACCCTTGGAAAGATACCGATTAGTGAAACTATAGAACCCTATACTGTAGAATCACTAACGGTAAATCCCTAATGGTTAACTAAATTGTACGGAATTGTCCTATTATTCTGAACGATTAACCTTTCCTTATTGACCTACGACCAGTAAAGCAAAGAAGTTTTGACGTAATGGTTAGCATGGATTGGCTAACTCAACATGAAGTAGAAATCAATTATGAAAAGAAGATGATTAGAAGGAGAAACACATATATATAGAAATATATATGTGTTGGGTACAGAAAAATATATAACATACAGAGAAAAGTGTACGGTATTATGTTGCCACTCAAATCTTATCTTGAGATGTTAAAATGTTTACGACAAGAAGACGTGGTGTAGTTGACAAACATGATTGCCAAAGTATTTAAAAGAAAACATATAGAAGATATCCCGGTGGTGCGCGAATTTCCACAAGTTTTCCCAGAAGAACTTCCTGGATTACCGCCAACCCGACAGGTCGAATTCAGAATCGATTTAATGTCTCAAGCTGGCCCTGTTGCTAAAGTATCTTATCGACTTGCACCGTCCGAGATGCAAGAATTATCCAATCAGTTACAAGAATTGTTGGATAAGATTTATACGACCTAGTTAGTCACCATGTGGTGCACCAGTTTTAATTGGGAAATGAAGGACGGAAGTGTTAAGATATGTGTTGATTAGGGAGAATTGAATAGAGTGACGATCAAGAGTAGGTATTCACTTCTTCGAAGTGAATGATCTGTTTAACCAACTGCAAGAGCGTTTTGTTTTTAGAAAATTGGTCTTAAATATAGTTATCACCAAATGAAAAAAAAAAAAAAAAAAAAAAAATCCGAGAGGAAAACGTTGCGATAACAGTGTTTCGGACTCGCTACGGCCATTATGAATTCTTAGTTATGCCCTTCGGGCTAACAAATGCGCCGGCAGCATTCATGGAACTCATGAATCGAGTCTGTAAACTTTATTTGGACAAATTTGTCATAGAATTCATTGATAATATTTTGATATATTTGCAACGTAAGGAAGAGCACAATCGACGGTTAAGGAAAATTGTGGAAGTGTTAAAGCAAGATGAGCTATACACGAAGTTTTCGAAATGTGATTTTGAATAAAGAGGGCATAATCCCTTGGTCATGTTGTGAAGCAACAAGGATTTAACGAAGACCCAAATAAGATAGAAACCATTAAAATTGTGCCAAGCGCCGATTTTAAGTCTCCCCGATGGAGACGATAGTTTTGTCACGTATTGTGACGCATCGCGTAAAGGGTTAGAATGCGTGTTGATGCGGTATATTAAGGTCATAGCCTATACTTCCCGACAGTTAAAAGTACACGAGTAAGATTACACTACTCACGACTTAGAACTGGGAGCGGTTATCTATGCACTTAAATGTGGAGACAATGTCTCTACGATACGAAGTGCACCATCGTCACCGATCATAAAAGTTGCATCACATATTCGATCAGAAAGAACTAAATATGAGGCGTTGAAAGAGGGACATTTGGAAAAGGAGGAACTTTACGGCAACGAAAGGAATTTCGGACAGCGCGTGGACGAAACTCTCTATTTCAAAGATCGGGTTTGGATCCCGACCCTCCATGACCTTAGTGAATTAATCATGGACGAAGCGCATAGATCGAAATAATCCATACATCCGGGATCGGATTTGACTATTGATGATACGGATATCTGCAAGGATTTTTATTAATGGTCGAGTTTGGAGAAAGATATGGTCACGTGTATTGGTGAATATTGAGTTATGCAAGAGATAAGGCTGCATACCGAAAACCCTTGGGAACGACACAATGACAGAAAATTCGCCAATGATAGTGGGAATAAATTACATTGGATTTCGGGATGCAAATTCCCAAGATATATATCAAAGGCATGAGGAAAATTTGGTAATCGCGGATCGATTAACCAATCCTCGCATTTCATTCCAATCTATAACGATTACCACAATGAATTCTTGCCTAAATTCCTGATGGTGAAATGGTATCTCGTCGTGGAGTGCCATTTTCAATTATCTCAGATCAAAATAGTCACCCTACTTCCATTATTGGAAGGCGGGGAAGGAAGCATCGAGAGCTTGAAACTTTCTTTGGGTGAAGTAACTATCACCAAGTTGTTAAATTGAAAACGGGCGTCAATCAAGCCATAAGAGTCGAATTCATTCAAGAAACAACCAATCAGAATTATAATATTTAAGACAATTTGAAAGCAGCGCGTAATTGGCAAAGGAGTTATGCCAACATTCAAAGGAAACCATTGTCGCCGGAAAAGGGTGACAAGGTATTTTAAGGCATCACCTTAGAGAGGTGATATGAGGTTTGGCAAAACCGAAAATAGCTTCTTAATAATTTGGACCCCATGAGAACTATCTATATGGTTGGTCATTTAGTTTACCGATTAAAGTATTCTAGTGATTAAGTTCTATACATGAGGTTTTGCCATGTATACGGATTGAAAAGTGCCTAAGCGACGAGGCAACGAGAGTACTAGTAATAGAGGTCCTCATAGAGGACATGCTTGATATCATAACTAATTCCGTAAAGATAATAGACGGGAAAACTAAACAGTTTGGACACACCAAGCGTTATTAATTAAGATTAAGTGGAAATTCACAGCGAGGACCAGATTATACTTGGTAACGCGAGAGTGAATTCTGAATGAAATACCCCCACCTATTTCCGCAAAAGGAAGTAGTTGATGCGTAAAATTTCGAGGACGAAATTTTTGTAACGGGGGGAGAATGTAACGATTCAGGCAAATTCAGGTATACCCTAGCCGGAATATACTATTTATGTATTATTTAATACTAAATATATGAATTATAATGTGTTTATACGAGTATATAAGATTCACAGTACGAATTATACTCGAATGTACAGCTAGTCGTATTTAAATTACGATTAATTGATTATGCGATCAAACGAGCGATAGTTATTGAAACCCGAATGAATCGAGGGTTCAATTATAGACGAGATATATGATATTTAGTGATGTTACGAAGTATTAAAGCTTCGGGATAAGTGGATTAAAGCACAGAAAAAGGATTTCGATTTAATAGTACGTCGGTACGTTAAACGAAACCTATAATACCAAACCGAGCAAGAGACAATCGATCAAGCCGAAAAAGATGCACGATAATTAATGATATGATGTTTTAAGTTAATAAACATCATGGTTTAAGTTTTTAAAGTTTTTAAATCGGTTTTAGATAAATTTCTTTTTTTAAAGCCGAAAAACGACCGTTTTAAGCCGAACGTTTAACTGAAATACGAACTGAACCAGATTATCCAAAACATTATCCAGATCACGGAAATCCAAATGAGTGGACTAGATTGAACAAGTGGGTCCCACCCCACCCATCCTCTAGTCCGATCGGACTTCAACACCCCCAAAACATTCTTTTTTCTTTTTTACACAATCCCAACTCAACATCCTTCATTTCTCTCTAGTTCATGATCCAAAAACCGACAATTCTAGCAAGAATAACGAGGTAATGATCGTGTTATGTACGTGTTAATCTTTGTTTCTTGAGTTTTCTTTCAAGAAAATGAGGTTTCCAAGTGAAAAAGGGTGAAAACCCGAGATGGAACCGATTCTTGCATGATCAAGTGATGTATACAAGTTATACAAGGGATCTTGGTCCAAGAAAGGAGTCAAAAGAGTCAAAAACGAATTTTTACGGTTAAAATCTTTGTTTTTATATCATAACCGTAACCATGAAAGAAATGGCTTGATCGTGAGTGTAACTTGCTTGGTATTGTGGTATGTTGTTTGTAGGCTCTGTATTTAGTGGTAGATAAGGCGGAAAGATGAGTTTGTAGCATGTAGTGGCGGAAAACGAAAGGTATATTTGGTTTTTGTCGGTGTATGTGTTTTTGGACAGATTATTGGTCGTTTAGAGTTAAGTCACGAAATTTTACAGAGGTGTTAAACACATGGAAATATGAGTTCTGTGAATTTTTGGTAATTTTTGGATGAAGGATGAATATTTGGTGAATTTAATGCTCGGTTTTGGCCAAAAATGGTGAAAAATAGTTAAATATCATGAAAAATTCTGGAAAATTTTGGATAAGCTTTTCATATCATGTATAAGTCACACACAAAATTTGAGGTCTGTTGGAGAAGTCTAAGTAGGCTTTTCGGTTAAACGAGTTCTAGGGATTTCTAGCTCGGTTTTAGTAAAAATCTAATTTAAAAGAAGATTTTGGTGTTGGGAAAATTACAGGGGACTATGTGGATGGCAGGGGACATCCAGGAGAAATTTGGGATTTTTCTAAGATCGTTTGGTATTTACGACATATTTAGTGTTTAAATGGCGTTTATAAATAGATAAATAAATTTTTAATATAAGAATTAATTCTGGAAATATTTTTATAAAATTCCCTACTGTTAAAAAGTGGTTTGTACAAAATTTCAAGATCCGAGAGTAAACGGATAATTAATCGTGCTAATTATCAAACTTTTAAGGTTAAAACGCGTAAACCGGTAAAGTTCGCATAAGCGAGCTAACTGGTGTATAAAAACCTTAAAAATGGACTACTTTCATATAATTGAGTTAAACAAGTGAAAATGAATCATCCGAAAATAAGTCGGATGATTTGGGTATTTTTAACCGATTTTAATAGTTTCCGGTACGCCAAAGACGGAAACAGGTCCCGCGGCCAATCGGGACGTCTAAACCGAGCTATAATTTCACGTCTTTAATTAAATTATCCGTCAACCACTATTTTCGGGTCGTGTGTGACCAAACTCATTTTTGAAACATAAAAACGGATAACAGTGCTAGGCACGCAAAACGAGAAAAACGACTAATAGTAGTTGTGACCTTGGAACTCTAAACGACATCACAATCTGAGTCCGGAGAAGTGTTTCTGGGTTAACCTTGCCTCCAGAACGGGTACAGTGCTGGGTTGACAGTGTCCCCAGGTGTACCGATTGATAATATTAAAGATTATATAAACAATAATTGTATAATAATGATCGTAGGGATCATATTACAGATTGGACGAGTTAACTGATATTGATTGTTGTTACCTACTTGCATGTACTAAGGTGAGTTTTCACGAGCCCCTTTTACTGAACTGTTTTAAATATTTTCCCTAAGGATGAGATGCGCAAGTTTTACCCTAGTTTGTTTATGTAATAGTTAGGTTTCGGGGACGAAACCTCTTTAAGGGGGAAAGACTTGTAACATCCTAAAATTTTTATAATGTTAAATAAAAGAAAGTTATGTTTAGTGATTTCACGTTTTAGTTATTTAATGTCGAGTAAGGAACGGGTCATGGGCTTAGATTACGTAAGATGGGTTAAATGAGAATGGGCCTTGGGTCCGTGGGCTTATAAATACCCATCCCAAGCCCAAGATATCATTTTATTTCCATCTTTCTCTTTTACACACTCAAAGCACACACATAACCGACCGAGATCCGAAGTCGAGACCCGAGATTTTGCTGGTAGATCTGAGTTGGAAAGGTAAGAACTAATCCCGCAAAGCTAATATTACTGAAAATGGTTAGGATTTGACGGGTTAATCGGACCCGAAACACAACTGCCCAAATCGGACCCCTAAAACGTCGATTTTAGGCCGATTTGATGGTTGGGATTTGTAGGCGCCGATCATACGATTCCGTGGGTACCAAAATCGAGTTATTTGGCTAAGAAACGAAGGAGTTATGGGCAAACAGATCTGCAGCGCGACAACTTCGCCTTCATCTGGGCAACTTCGCCTTCAAGCGATGAACTTCGCCTGCAAGCTAAGTTCGCCTGGTGAACTTCGCCTAAAAGCCAAGTTCGCCTGAGGTTTAACTTCGCCTAAAAGCCAAGTTCGCCTGATGGCAACTTCGCCTGATGGCAACTTCGCCTAAATGGTAACTTCGCCTAAAAGCCAAGTTCGCCTGAGGTTTAACTTCGCCTAAAAGCCAAGTTCGCCTGAGGTTTAACTTCGCCTAAAAGCCAAGTTCGCCTAAGGTTTAACTTCGCCTAAAAGCCAAGTTCGCCTAAGGTTTAACTTCGCCTGAAGCCAAGTTCGCCTAAGGTTTAACTTCGCCTAAAGTGAAGTTCGCTTAGAAAATAAATTAAAAACCTAATGGAAAATGTGTTAAGGCAGTTATCGAAAATAAAATTTTTCCAAGCTGACCTGGCAGCTTAACCCCAGCCAGGGGCTCTGCCCCTTGGACCCCGCTAGGGGCTGCCGCCCCTAGAACCCCGCTGCCAGGGGCGCTGCCCCCGGACCCCCGTTCGTTGTGGGTCATTTATAGATAGAAATACAAAACGAGAAGTAGTAGTTAATTGATATGTGTAAATATTATACAGTTAGCCGAGCCCAGTTAAAGAAAGGAATTACGATCAACGGCGAGCGTAACAGGATCCAGGTGAGTTTCTAGCCCCATTCCTTGTTATGTTTTCGGGGCTGTGTGCATACTTGATGTGTTGTTAATACATTTATCCTAAGTGATAAATGTATGCCATATGTGATATATGTGATATGTATGAATGATTGCTTGATGGTTCGTGAACGATCTTCGGATATTGCACGTACTGTCAGGTTGTAACGTTATAAAGCCATATGTGATATATGTGATATGTATGAATGATTGCTTGATGGTTCGTGAACGATCTTCGGATATTGCACGTACTGTCAGGTTGTAACGTTATAAATATGGCAAGTATGATATGTATGTTTATGTGTATGAACGTAATAAAGTTAATAAAAGAAGGAAATGACGATTGTATGGTTGTATGGTTACGAAAAGGGTACCAAGCCCTAATAATACTCGAGGTATGTTGCATGTTGTATGGTAACGAAGAGGGAATTGAACCCTACTAATATTCGAAAACAAGGGACCAGACCCTAATAATATCTGTGATGTTAGGGACCAGACCCTAATAATATCTGTGATGTTAGGGACCAGACCCTCATAATATCTGTGATGTTAGGGACCAGACCCTTATAATATCTGTGATGTTAGGGACCAGACCCTTATAATATCTGTGATGTTAGGGACCAGACCCTCATAATATCTGTGATGTTAGGGACCAGACCCTTATAATATCTGTGATGTTAGGGACCAGACCCTTATAATATCTGTGATGTTAGGGACCAGACCCTTATAATATCTGTGATGTTAGGGACCAGACCCTTATAATATCTGTGAGGTTATAGGGCGAAAGGCTCTTTAAAACGTATGATTATGAATGTAAAGAAAGTATGTAAGTAAGAATGAAGGCATGAGTACTTATGTGTGTATGAAAGAAAGTTATGAGGTTAAGTACGTATGTATGTAATATGGTATTGTATGGTATTGTATGATTAACTAGAACTCACTCAGCGTAGCTGACTTTTAGTATGCACGCAGGTGAGTAGGTTGAGACAGCTGGCTTGAGTGGAGGACACATGGCAGAAGACTAAAGCCTGGCATCTGAAGATCTGATATGTTTATTAAGTTATGTTTTGATTTTGAAAGACAAGAGGAATGTTTTAAGACATGATTATGAATCGATATGTAATGTTTTATGAAAGTTTTATATTCCGCGTAAAGTTTTTAATTAACTCTGATATTTAGAACTGTGTTTATGAGTAAATCCAACACGAAAGTAGGGTTACCGGTAACGGGGCCTTACATCTAACACATAATTATCACATAATTACTGTTTTGACGTTTTTCGTTTATTCATCAATCGTTTGTGTCACTCGTTTGCGTTTCGGTGCAATTCCCGAAAGACTACACATGTAGTAAGTGTTAAGCGTCATTTAAACCCTAGTTTAAATGTAATGAAGTGTGCATTATAGATTCAATGATCTTAAGTTTGAATTGACGGAGTTGAGTTAACGGAGTTAACCTGAAATTGACGATTGTCACATCATTCCCATGTTAAAGTATTTTCGTCCCGAAAATTTGAGTCAAGTCGTGATGAGTGTCTGAAAAAGTAAGAAAAATTTTCGGTTTGTCATATCGTCCCCTAGTTGAAAGAAATTTCGTCCCGAAATTTAATTCATACCTCCGGTGATGTCTGACGGTTTGCCGGGTTTCGCGGTTTTCAGTGTTTGGTTAGGATACTTTTTCATCATTTGATCCTCGCGTTCCCACGTGAACTCCGGTCCATGTCTCGAGTTCCAACGAACTTTAACGATTGGAATTTTGCTGTGTTTGAGCGTTTTGGTTTCCCAATCCAAAACCTCGACTGGTTCCTCAATGAAACGTAACTGTTCATCAACTTGCAGTTCCTCCAAAGGAACTACTTGGGTTTCATCGGACAGGCATTTCTTCAAATTTGATACGTGGAATACATCGTGTACGCCACTGAGTTCCGTTGGTAGGTCCAGTCGGTACGCCACCGGACCAATGCGCTCAGTTATCCGGTAAGGACCAACATATCGTGGGTTGAGTTTGTTTCGCTTACCAAAGCGAACCACACCTTTCCAAGGTGAGACTTTGAGTAACACTCGATCGTTCACTTGAAATTCGAGAGGTTCTCGGGGCTTGTCGGTGTAACTCTTTTGGCGGTCTCGTGCTGCTGTCATGCGATTTCGGATTTGAACAATCTTTTCTGAAGTTTCGAGTACCAGTTCTGGACCAGTGATTTGGCTGTCACCCACCTCTGCCCAGCAGAGTGGTGATCGACACTTCCGTCCGTACAGCGCTTCAAACGGCGCTGCCTTAATACTTGCGTGGTAGCTGTTATTATACGAAAACTCTACCAAAGGTAAGTGGGGTTCCCAACTTTTTCCGAAATCCAATACGCAGGCACGCAACATATCCTCCAGGGTCTGAATAGTTCGTTCACTTTGCCCATCCGTTTGAGGATGGTATGCTGTGCTCATATCAAGACGGGTGCCTAGCGCGCTTTGCAGCGACTTCCAAAAGTGCGACGTGAAACGAGAATCTCGATCGGAAATGATCGAGACAGGCACTCCGTGTCTAGACACTACTTCCTTCATGTAGACGCGAGCCAGTCTTTCCATTTTTTCCGATTCTTTAATCGCTAAGAAGTGTGCAGATTTAGTCAACCGGTCAACGATCACCCAGATGGTATCGCATCCCGTCGGTGTCTTAGGTAAACCCGTAATAAAATCCATTGAGATGTGTTCCCATTTCCACATTGGGAGTTCCGGTTGTTGCAGTAGACCAGATGGTTTCTGGTATTCTATCTTGACTCTGGCACAAGTCAAGCATTTGCTCACGTAGGTGGCAATGTCGGCTTTCATGTTCGGCCACCAGTAAAGTGTCTTTAAATCATGATACATTTTATCTGAGCCAGAGTGGATTGAATATTGGGACTTGTGAGCTTTGTCCATTACTAGAGTTCTCAACTCTCCGTATCGTGGAACCCAAATCCGGTGATCAAAATATCGGACCCCGTCCGATCTGGTTTCAAGTTGCTTGTCCATGCCCCGCATGAGTTCCGATGGAAGATTGTCATCTTTCAAAGCTTCAAGTTGCGCATCGCGAATCTGATCGGGTAAGCTGGCATGAATCGTGAGTTGCAATGCTCGCACTCGTCTGGGTTTATCTGTTTCTTTTCTGCTAAGGGCGTCGGCCACTACATTGGCCTTGCCAGGATGGTACTTGATGGCACAATCATAATCCTTGAGCAGCTCGACCCAACGACGCAGTCGCATGTTCAGCTCCTTCTGATCGTAGATATGTTGGAGACTCTTGTGGTCGGTGTAAATGGTAAACTTGGTACCGTACAAGTAATGCCTCCATATCTTAAGAGCGAACACCACAGCTCCGAGTTCCAAATCGTGGGTCATGTAGTTCTTCTCGTGAACCCGTAGTTGTCGAGAGGCGTAGGCTATAACCTTCTCGAGTTGCATCAGCACACAACCGAGACCTTGTATAGATGCGTCACAGTGTACCTCAAAATTTTCCGTTCCCTCAAGGAGGGCTAGAATAGGGGCGCTACAAAGTTTGGTTTTCAACAGTTGAAAAGCGGATCCTTGCGCATCACCCCAATTGTACTTAGTACCTTTGTGAGTCAAAGCGGTGAGGGGTTGAGCAATCTTTGAAAATCCCTCGATGAAACGCCGGTAGTAGCCGGCCAGTCCTAGGAAGTGTCGCACCTCAGTCGGAGTCTTAGGCGCTTCCCAGTTTTTGATGGCCTCTACCTTACCGGGATCGACATGGATACCATTCTCGTTGATCACATGCCCTAAAAAGTGAACCTCGCGAAGCCAAAATTCACACTTCGAGAGTTTAGCATACAGTTGTTCCTTCTTCAATAATTCCAGAATTACCCCTAAGTGCTCTTCGTGGTCAGCTTCGTTCTTGGAGTAGACGAGAATATCATCAATGAAAACAATCACAAACTTGTCGAGGTACGCCTTGCATACTCGGTTCATGAGATCTATAAATACGGCTGGTGCGTTGGTTAAGCCAAAAGGCATAACCGAAAACTCGTAGTGACCATACCGTGTCCTGAAAGCCGTCTTAGAGATATCTTCTTCGCGCACTCTTAGCTGATGGTAACCGGATCGCAGATCGATCTTCGAGTAGTAACTCGATCCTTGAAGCTGGTCAAACAAATCATCGATTCGGGGTAAAGGATAACGGTTCTTGACCGTCACCTTGTTCAACTCCCGGTAGTCGATACACATGCGGAAAGTCCCGTCTTTCTTTCGGACAAACAAGACAGGGGCTCCCCATGGTGATGAGCTAGGTCGGATAAAACCCTTATCCAACAAATCTTGCAACTGAGTGGACAACTGCTGAAGTTCCGCCGGTGCGAGCCGATATGGGGCTCGTGCTATGGGTGCTGCACCGGGTGTCAACTCGATTTGGAATTCGACTTGACGAATAGGAGGGAGTCCAGGCAAATCCTCCGGGAAAACTTCCGGAAAATCTCGCACAACCGGTATATCTTCAATTCGTTTCTCCTCCGCGGCTTTCTCAACAATATGCGCCAAAATTCACGGATGACCCTTTCGCAGGTACTTCTGCGCCTTCATAAGGGTAATGACGCTGGTGGTCATGCCGCTCCTCTCACCTCGGACCGAAATGATCTCGCCGGAAGGGGTAGAAATGTGAACTATCTTGTCGTGACATATAATCTCCGCTCGATTCTCGGATAACCAGTCCATCCCGACAACGACATCGAAACTACTAAGCGTAAAAGGAATAAGGTCGATGTCAAAGACATGACCTGACAGTTTTAACTTGCATCCCGCAAGTACATGAGTCGTTACTATAGTCTTACCGTCAGCTAATTCAACAGGAAACTTAGCATCTAACGGAGTTGGAGTTAAGTCTAAGAGTTGACTAAGGGCTTTCGACACAAAATTCCTATCTGCTCCAGTGTCAAACAATACAGAAGCAAAACAATCGTTTACAGGGAATTTACCAGTCACCACGTGCGGATCATTGCGGGCTTGACCCGACCCAATCACAAAAGCTCTTCCCTTGCCATTGCTTCCACCATTACTGCCACTTCCATTACCCCCATTGTTGTCGTTCTGTTTCAGCTTGGGACAATCTTTCCTGAAATGACCTTCCTGCCCACATTCGTAACATCCTTTCGTCGTCATAGGTGGTTTAGGAGCACCCGTTGCCGCAAGGTCTCCTCTACACTCATTCGCCTAGTGACCCATCTTTCCGCATCTCTGACACTTGACACGGTTACACGGGCCAACATGATGATATTTGCACCTATTGCACTTCGGATATTTCCCAGCATATCCGCTCGAACCCTGCCCGCTACCGTTGTTATTGTTGTTGTGACTTTGATTGTTAAAGCTCCGAGTGAATTCGGGCTTACGGTAGTGTTGTTGCGGTGGGAGGTTCGAGGACGAGGATCTGGTGTTGTCAAACTTCCTCTTTCCGCTGCTCGGGTTGCTGTTGCTGTTGCTGTTGTTGTCATTACTCGGGTTATCACGGGCCTTAGTGGTTGAACCCCTAGGTGGTAACGCACCTTGGGTCACAGCCTGATCCGTCAGTTTGTGAGATAAACGGATCGCTTGTTGAATCGTGGCTGGTCTGGAAGACGTCACCATGCCCTGAATCTGCGGTGCTAACCCATCAATGTACATTTCAATCCTCTTACTCAGCGTATCCACCATCCGCGGACACATCACAGCCAACTCGTTAGAACGAGTAGCGTAGGCTTCAATTTCCGAGCCCACTATCTTCAGTAACCAGAATTCTGACTCTAACTTTGAAATCTCTTCCCTCGGACAGTACTCCTCTCGCATCATGCTTTTGAACTCCTCCCAGTTCATCGCGTTAGCCAGTTCCAATCCAAGGATCTGCACATTTGTACATCGTCTGTGGACACCTCTGAGTGTGCCTCTGGCTCAGCCGGTTCTTCCTCCGGTTCCTCTTCGGGTTCCTCCTCGGGATCTTCCTCGGGATCTTCTTCAGGCTCCTCTTCGGGATCTTCTTCAGGTTCGGCCTCAGGCTCCGCCTCAGGCTCGGCTGCGTTCTGAGCAAGTTGTATTTGTAAGACATCGCAACGCTCTAGAGCTATCTCGGTTCGGGTCCTTGCTACCTGGAGTTGCTCTTGCAAGTCTATCATCTCGGCTTGCATCTTCATCATAATCTTCATCTGTTGATCACTAGCCTCTTGCATTTCCTTCATTGCCGCTGCCATGCGGGCAATATCCTCCTTAGTCTCAGTTCCGTCTTTTAACAGTCCGGAAACGTTCGCTCTCGTATAGCGCATGTAACCCACGTCACGCTCCAAGCATGAAACAACAGCTGCGAGAACTCACTCTACAGGTTCGGTTATGGGTGGTAGGGTGTTGGGATAAGCAGGGTGGTTCGGGTGAGGCAACGAGGGAACTTGTTCGCGATAGACCATACGCCTGATCATGTTAGGGTACCAATCCCAGCTAACGTCGTTTTCGTATATGCCTCCGGATAGGCGGTACCTCTTCGGTGCGGGAGCTTCGAGTTCCGGGACTACACGGGGTGGCGATGCGGTGGGTAACTGCGGTTCCTTCGCGTGAGCATGCGTCATCGAATCGGATGATGATGAGGGTGGCGTCGACATTCCTACAGGTAAGCCGTGTATGCGCGCGCTTATGAGTGAAAGAGGTAAAGAGATAAGATTACAAGACTACACAAACCTATGCAGTGCGTATCATTATAACTAATGGGTCGTCGCGGTTATAGTCTAGTATGCATGCAGCTTCTAGTTCGCTATAACCAATGGCTCTGATACCAATCTGTCGCACCCTCAAAATCCACTAACGGAGTTTTACCGTCAGAGGGTGTGAACTAACAGGATCGGAATCATAAGTTATAATCAAACCATAAAAACGTTTAAATGAAAATAAGTGCGGAAGGGTAAAACCATAGAAACAATGTTACGTCACGCAGGACGATTTAAAACCAATGATAATAGTTAAAAGTAAGTTTGCATGGTTAAAAGTTTTTCAAGCAATGCATGTTCCTAAACCGCGCGCCCGCCTCGGCTACCTGAGAATAACATACTAAAAGTGTCAACACAAGGTTGGTGAGTTCACAAGTTATATAAAAATAAATCGTTTAGCGTTTGCGTTCAGCGTTTTGCGTTACAGCGTTACAGCGTTACAGCGTTTTGCGTTACCAGATAGTGTTATGTCAATTATATATCGATAGGCAGCTAGTCTATACAACAAGTATTACTAAGTGTTCGACACCGAAGCTGACTCGTTTATAAAGTGCCGTGTCACCAGGTCATCCAGACCATGGTACGTGTTAGCCAAAATTACACCCGTTCGACCTCCAGTCGAGTTTAGCGTTGGGTGGGGTTTGTCAAACCCAGTAGTACTACTCAACAGTGACTCGCTATTATCCAAATATTAACCGGTTCGATGTGTAGGACTTCAATTGTTTCGTTTGCCACTTAGCCTTTACAAGTGATATATAATTTACTAACAAAATCTTAAATGCGTTTTTCGGAGTATGTTATCTCCCCCAAGTGAAAAGCGTTTAAAACAGTTTAAAGGGGTAAGTGAAACTCACTGTTTGCGAAGAATTTCCCAAATTAAATCACCAAGATGCGCGTCACAGAAAAACTCTCTCTAGCGTTCTAAAACAACAAAGAGATTTTTCTAAGTGTCGGAATATTATCGAGTCTCTAGACCCGGCACATAATACCTATGCACATAACATGTTTCGTGTTTCGTTTGTGAATCGTGTGTGACTTTAACCAGCGTATTTGTGACACATTACATGTGTAAGCAATCATATACGTGTCATATATTCATAAAGTACCTCACTATCAATTATTCCCCGTAAGGGCATTTTGGTCAACAAATAACAATTAACTAGCCATTATTCCCCATGAGGGCAATTTGGTCAAATCATGGCAATCAATTAGCAATTATTCCCCGCAAGGGTATTTTGGTCAAAACATAACAATTATATAGCAAGTATCATGTTTCATGCATTTTTACACAACTCAGCAGCTAATTTCACCGAGACAGAAATCCTACTAGAAAGATTGTACTATTTCACCGATCATAGCATCTCAATTAATTTACCAAAAATCATCACAGAAGCATATATGTCTTAGGTTTCCAGAACATATTTTATTATATTTTTATTCCACATAGTTTTCTCAAAATCATCAAATCATTACAGCAAACTCATAACAGTCAAATTCATGCGCAACAGAATGTTATTTGCAATTTCCGTTAAACGAAAAATCCAATAAATGCAAGACCACTTGGGTTAGGTTCCTAACTCAATAAGTCAACTTCCAGAAGTGGAACCAACCCAATTGGTCTCGTAGTTCATGAGATATAACATTTACAAAACAACCTAACAGCAGGTCTAACAGCTCAGCTTTGCACAATGTTTTTGTAAAATCATAAAAGTTAACTTCTAGTTGTCCAAAAATTACAAATTTATACTTTATAGAAACTAGAGTCAACCTAGTTTACTGTAGTACTAATAATCTCAACCAATTTTCACGTTTACACTTCGTTACAGTCACTTAAACATCATATACACATTCTGTCCAGAAACTGTTTGCATCCAAACTCAACATAATAACAATCTATGAACTATCATGCATTCATATAACACTGTAGACTCCATAAACACCATCCATGCACATCAATTACCCATTACATACATGATTAGGGTTTTTGTTTGAACTCAAATCATAGACACAACAATCAACATGTGACAACATCAATACTAGTTATCAATCATCATTAATTCAACAACAATCATGTTAACACACACCATACAAGAAATCGGCAGCTTAGGGTTTGTTATTAACCCAACAAACATCAAAATCAAGTAACAAGGATGTATAGGATAATCAATTATACCTTCCTAGCACTTAGTTCTTCAATCAAAGGCTTGATTTCTTGGTGTTATGTGTGTGTGAAGGTGACGGCAGCCAAGAGGGATGGAGGGGGTGGCTGATCGGTTTTGGGAGAAAGAAAAGTAAGAGTTAGGGTTTATTATAACATAGTATTTATAGAATACTATGTACACTTTAGCCCCTCCACTTTTAAGTATTACTTTTCCTAGCTTAAACTAACTTTTTTACATCTTGAGTTAACGTTTATAACCATGCTATCACACAACACATAAGTCTAACACATAATTATCACATAATTACTGTTTTGACGTTTTTCGTTTATTCATCAATCGTTTGTGTCACTCGTTTGCGTTTCGGTGCAATTCCCGAAAGACTACACATATAGTAAGTGTTAAGCGTCATTTAAACCCTAGTTTAAATGTAATGAAGTGTGCATTATAGATTCAATGATCTTAAGTTTGAATTGACGGAGTTGAGTTAACGGAGTTAACCTGAAATTGACGATTGTCACAGGCGTAAGTCTTTTGGCGATCCCGTGCTGCTGCCATGCGATTCCGGATTTGGGTAATCTTTTCTGAGGTTTCAAGTATTAATTCGGGACCAGTGATTTGGCTATCACCCACTTCTACCCAGCAAAGAGGCGATCGACACCTTCGTCCGTACAACGCTTCAAACGGCGCTGCTTTAATGCTGGCGTGGTAGCTGTTACTATACAAAAACTCTACCAAGGGCAAGTCGAGTTCCCAACTCTTTCCGAAATCCAATACGCATGCACGCAACATGTCTTCCAAAGTTTGAATGGTGCGTTCACTTTGGCCATCCGTGTGAGGATGGTATGTTGTGCTCATATCGAGGCGGGTGCCTAACATGCCCTATAGTGACTTCCAAAAGTGCAAAGTGAAACGGGGACCTCGATCAGATATGATTGAGACAGGCACTCCGTGTCTAGCCACTACTTCTTTCATGTAGATGCGAGTCAGTCTTTCCATTTTGTCTGATTCCTTGATCGCTAGGAAACGCACAGACTTAGTCAAACGGTCAACGATCACCCAGATGGTATCGCATCCCGTCGGTGTTTTGGGTAAGCCTGTGATGAAGTCCCTGGAAATGTGTTCCCATTTCCACGTTGGGATTTCCGGTTGCTGTAACAGACAAGATGGTTTCTGAGATTCCACCTTAACTCTTGCACAGGTTAAACATTTGCTCACGTAGGTGGCAATGTCGGCTTTCATGTTCGGCCACCAGTAAAGTACCTTCAGGTCATGGTACATTTTGTCTGAGCCAGGGTGAATGGAATATCAGGATTTGTGTGCCTCATCCATCACCAGATTTCTCAAGTCTCCGTAATGAGGGACCCAAATCCAGTTTTCTAAATATCGGACCCCGTCCGAATTGGTTTCAAGTTGCTTATCCATGCCCCCCCATGAGTTCTGATGGGAGGTTTTCGTCTTTCAAAGCTTCGAGTTGAACATCACGAATCTGATCAGGTAAGTTGGCATGAATCTTAAGTTGTAATGCTCGCAACCGTCTAGGCTTAAGAGTTTCCTTCTACTAAGAGCATCGGCCACCAAATTAGCCTTGCCCGGGTGGTATTTGATGGCACAATCATAATCCTTAAGTAGTTCGACCCAATGACGCTGTCGCATGTTCAACTCCTTATAATCGTAGATATGTTGGAGACTCTTGTGGTCGGTGTAAATGGTAAACTTGGTACCCTACAAGTAATGCCTCCATATCTTAAGGGCAAACACCACAGCTCCAAGTTCCAAGTCATGGGTCGTATAGTTCTTCTCGTGTACCCGTAATTGTCGAGAGGCATAGGCTACAACCTTCTCAAGTTGTATTAGCATGCAGCTGAGACCCTGTATCGATGCATCACAATGTACTGCAAAATTCTTTGTTCCCTTGGGGAGGGCTAGGATAGGCGCGCTACAGAGTTTTGTTTTCAAAAGTTGGAAGGCAGACTCCTGCGCGTCACCCCAATTGTACTTAGTACCCATGTGTGTCATTGCGGTGAGGGGTTGAGAAATCTTTGAAAATCCCTCGATGAAACGTCTGTAGCAGCCAGCCATTCCTAGGAATTGTCGCACCTCAGTCGGAGTCTTAAGTGCTTCCCAGTTTTTATGGCCTCTACCTTGCCTGGATCAACATGGATACCACTCTTATTGATCACATGTCCTAAGAAGTAAACTTCACGAAGCCAAAATTCACATTTAGAGAGCTTGGTGTACAATTGTTCATTCTTTAGTAATACCAGGATTAGCCTTAGGTGTTCTTCATGGTCGCTTTTGTTCTTGGAGTAGACGAGGATATAGTAAATAAAAACAATAACAAACTTGTCGAGATACGCCTTGCATACTCTATTCATGAGGTCCATGAATACGGCTAGTGCATTGGTTAAGCCAAAAGGCATAACCGAAAACTCATAGTGCCCGTACTGAGTTCTGAATGTCGTCTTCGAAATGTCTTCTTCGCGCACTCTTAATTGATGGTAACCAGATCTCAGATCGATCTTTGAGTAGTAACTCAATCCTTGAAGCTGGTCGAAAAGAACATCAATTCGGGGTAGGGGATAACGGTTCTTGATCGTCACCTTGTTCAGCTCCCGGTAGTCGATGCACATGCGGAAAGTCCCGTCTTTCTTTCGAACAAAAAGGACAGGGGCTCCCCATGGTGATGAGCTGGTTCGGATGAAACCTTTATCCAAAAAGTCCTGTAACTGAGTTGACAACTCCTGAAGCTCTGCCGGTGTGAGCCGATACGGGGCTCGTGCTATGGGTGCAGCACCTGGGGCTAAGTCGATTTGGAACTCGACTTATCGAATGGGTGGGAGTCCCGACAAATCTTCCGGGAAGACTTCGGGAAAATCTCGCACCATCGATATGTCTTCGATCTGCTTCTCCTCCGCGGGTTTCTCAGTAACATGAGTTAAAATCGTCGGATAACCCTTTCGTAATATTTATGCTCATTCATGAGGGTAATGATGCTAGTAGTCATGACGCTCTTCTCGCCCTGTATTGAGATGATTTCGCCAGATGTAGTAGTGATATGAACTATCTTGTTGTGGCATAAATCTCAGCTTTATTCTCGGTAGCAAGTCCATGCCGACAACAACGTCGAAACTACCAACTGTAAAGGGTATGAGGTCGATATCGAAGGTATGACCTGACAGTTTCAATTTACATCCCGCTAGTACATGTGTTGTTTCTATAGACTTACCTTCAGCTAATTCAACAGGAAAATTAACATCTAACGGTGTTAGAGTTAAGTCTAACAGTTGACTAAAGTCTTTCGACACAAAACTCCTATCAGCTCCAGTGTCAAACAAAATAGAAGCAACATAGTCGTTTATAGGAAACTTACCCATAACCACGTTCGGATCGCTGCAGGCCTAGCCCGATCCAATGAAGGCTCTAACCTTACTACCGCCTCCGTTGCCCTCATTTTTTTCAGTTTAGAACCGTCCTTCTTGAAATGACCCTCTTGACCACACTTAAAGCACCCTTTCGTTGTTGCAGGTTGTTTAGGAGCGCCCTTTCCCGCGAGTTCTCCTCTACAGTCCTTAGCCTGATGACCCAATTTACCGCATCGTAGACATTTGATACGGTCGCATGAGCCAGCATGGTGATAGTTACACTTGTTGCACTTTGGGTACTTTCCAGCATAGTTACTCTAACCCTGTCCGCCACCGTTGTTGTTGTTGGAACTTTGATTATTGAAGTTCCGAGTGGGTTCGGGTTTACGATGGTGTTGTTGTTGTGGAGGGTTCGATGATGAGGACCTCGTGTTGTCAAACTTCCTCTTTCCATTCCCAGAGTTGTTGTTGTTATCGTTGCTCGAATTGTCAAGGGTTTTAGAGGTGGAACCTCTAGGTGGTAACGCACCTTGTGCCACTTCTTGATCTGTCAGCTTGTGGGCTATTCGGATTGCTTGCTGAATAGTGGTCGGTTTGGAAGACGCCACCTTACCCTGAATCTGGGGCACTAAACCATCGATGTACATCTCAATTCTTTTACTTGGCGGATCTACCAACCATGGCCACATCACCGCCAGTTCATGAGAACGGGTGGTGTAGGCTTCGATTTCAGAGCCCACCATCTTTAAGGCCCAAAATTCTGACTCCAGCTTCGAGATCTCCTCTCTGTGACAATACTCTTCCTTTATCATGTTCTTGAATTCTTCCCAATTCATAGCATTCGCCAACTCCAATCCAAGTATCTGCACATTGGAATTCCACCAGGTGAGGGCTGAATCTTGCAGTGTTCCAGAAGAAAACTTGACCCTGCTAGCTGGTGGACAGTTGCACATCTCAAAGGCTGACTTCGCCTTCTCGGCCCAACGCAGGAAACCTATGGCTCCCTCAGCACCCTTAAACGAATTGGGTTTACAGTCCTGGTAATTCTTGAAAGTATAGACTCCAGCTTGGCCTCCGGCTTAATTTTGAACATAAGCAGCCAGAGCTGCTGCCGCATGGTGGTTCAGTAAGGCTTGGAGTTCTGCTGCAGTCATGTTGATGTTACCGCGACCATGTCTAGCGTTTCTTCCAGACATCTCCTAAAATCACAGCATAAAATGTTAGACATGAACTCTTGGTTTCATATTCAACACATCATACATGTAATAAAAGGTCGGAAAGAAAGGAGAGAAAGGAAAAATAAAAACATCGCATCACAACCATATAATAGTCCAAATAATAATTCTTGATTAAAACCATTGTATCCATTACAAAGCATTTAAAATCAATCCTTAAAATTAAAGAAAATATAAGTTGGATGGAGACAACCCCTCCATCTAGGTGTTATCATCCTTAGATGTCGTCGTCTGAGGACACATGCGAGTGTGCCTCCTCCTCAGCCGGCTTTTGCTCTGGTTCTTCTTCAGGTTCTTCCTCAGGATCTTCTTTAGGATCCTCCTCCGGTTCTGCTGCGTTCGGAGCAATTTGCGCCTCTAGTGTCTCGCAACGAGCTAGAGCTACTGCTACATGGCCTCTTGCATCCCTAACTTCTTCCTGCAAGTCTATCATCTCTGATTGCAACTTGATCACTGGCTTCATTAGCTAAACATGAGCATCATGAACTTCCTTCATGGCTTCAGTCAGGTAGGAAATTCTCTTCCTAGCCTCAGCTCCATCCCCTATCAATCCAGTAACATTCGCTCTCATCGAGTGTATAATGTCAACTTCACGATCCAGACAGGAGGCGAGAGCTGCAAAAGCGCTCTCCATTGGTTGGGTTAGGGGTGGTTGTGTGTTGAAGGACATAGGACAGCCCAGGAGAGGTAGTGGGGGAACTTGCTCAAGGTAAACAAACCGCTCTATCAAACTCGGGTACCAACTCCAGTTACCGTTGTCCTCGTACACGACTCCAAATGGGCGATGCCTCTTCGGTGCGGGGGTTGCTAGTGTTGGGACAGCTCGAGGTGGTGACGGGTTGGGAAGCTGCGGTTCCTTTCCTGGGGCGTGGGACACCAGGTCGGATGATGATGATGATGATGATGATGATGATGATGATGATGATGATGATGATGATGATGATGATGATGATGATGATGATGGCGTTGACATCCCTACAGGATAAGTCATGTATGGTTTACGCGCGTATGAGTGAATGAGGAAAAGAAGTAAAGAAAGTGAACAGTTAAATATATATCATATATATATACTTATATGCAGTGTGTAAGATCATAATTAATGGGTCGTTGCGGTTATAGTCTAGTATGAATGCAATTCTAGTTCGCTATAACCAATGGCTTTTATACCAATATGTCACACCCTCAAAATCCACTAACGGAGTTTTACCGTCAGAGGGTGTGAACTAACAGGATCGGAATCATTAGTTATATCAAACACCACAATTAAAGTTTTAAAAATAACCAAGACATCAAGTCTTAAGTAAAGTTGCGAAAGCATAAACTATAAAGTAAATAGTTGCGCCACATAGGACGACTTAAAGCAACAGTTATCATGACAAAATTTAAAAGAGTTTTAAAATCATAAATGTTCAGTGAATGCATGTCCTATACCGTTCGGCTGCCTCGGCTACCTGAGATAAACATACTAAAAGTGTCAACGCAGGGTTGGTGAGTTCACACGTTTAAGTAAATTTAAGCGTTGTGTTTTAGCGTTACCAGATAGTGTTATGTCAATATATATAAATAGGTAGCTAACCTATCAAGCATGTACTACTAAGTGTTCGACACCGAAGCTGACTGTTTATACGATTACCTTGCCACCATGTCAACCATGACCATGGTAATGTGTTAGCCAAAATTACACCTACTCGACCTACAGTCGAGTTTAGAGTTGGGTGGGGTTTGTCAAACCTAGTAGTACTACTCAAAGGTGAATCGCTATTATCCAATATTAACCGGTTCGATTGTTCAGAAGGACTTAGTTGGTTTGTTTCCACTTAGCCTTACAAGTAATATATAAAGTATAAACAAAATCTAAAGCGTTGGAGTATGTTATCTCCCCCTAATAAAAACATTAAAGAGTAAAAGGGACCGTGAAACTCACTGTTTGCGAAGTTATCAAAAATCCAAGAAAAGCGTGCGTCAAAGAAATCCTCACTAGTGCTCTAGTTAATACCTTAAACCTTCACACAAGCTTGTATGAGTATTGTATGTGTGTGTGTGAGAGAGAGAGAGAGAGTTTCGGCCGATCCAAGGGGAGGGGTCTGCCGTTCGCAAGAAGGAGGGAGAGGAGAGGGAGGGTTAGGGTTTATTGATTAAGTTGTTTATATATTAATCAATTATATTACAAGTTACACATCACACCTTAAACTTATAGTTTAGTTTAATTCTAGCATAAACTTGTCAATTACATCCATAATATGATGTTATACATACAAGCACAAATTTAAACATATAAACGTAACACGTAATTATACCGAGTACTTGTTAATAATATTTATTGTTTGTTCACCAACGGTTTGAGTCGACTCGTGTGTGATTCGGTAAAACTCCGAAAGACTACTTGTGTAATACTTGTCATGTGACATTTAAACTCTATTTAAATGCAATGAGAAATGCGTTAACTGGAATGACATAGTTCGTGTGATCTTGAGTTTGAATTAACGGAGTTCGGATTAACGGAGATAACCTGAAATTGACGAGTGTCACGTTGTTGATGTTGAACTCCTAAGGATCCTTGATCCTGGAAGAAGGATTCTTGAGGCTAGGAATTATAGGATCCTTAGTGACACACCCTAGAGGATCCTAGTTGAAGGACCGATGATCCTCTCTGGAATATAGAAGATCATGGAATCTGCTGACCCATCGATCCTGGATTAAGGATTGAATATCCTTGCTGAAAGATCGAGGATCCTGGAATCTGCTAACTCATGGACCTCGGATCTAGGATGGATGATCCTGGCTGAAAGATCGAGGATCCTTGAGTCTGTTGACCCATGGATCCATGTTGGAGGATAGATCATCCATGCGTGAACTGAGCCAAGGATCCTGGAGTGGTGAAATCCAGCATCCTAGGCACTAACGGAGTCTGATCCTCCGCTAGCCTCTTAGTCCTCTTCAGGTCTTCTATCTCTCGAAGAATCCTTTAGTTAGTCTTGTTTTGTTGCTCCATGTATGCTTTAACCTGTGAAAACATAGCAGAAACATCATTGTTAGCATTAACCACCGAAGTGGCAGCAGTGGTTTTTGAGCTCTGGAAGACTGGTAGTTGCATCTTGTTTCCAACAGCAGCAGCTCTTGGTGCTCCCATAATTGGAGGAGGCACCGGCGGCAAAGTTCTTGATGACAGAGGAACCGAAGATGGCATGGTTGATGAAGCAGAGGTTGATTGAGATGCCATAGTATAGGTAATAAGGTTGAGAGTTGATAGGAATAATATGGATTAGAGCACCAATTTCCCCACGGTGGGCGCCATTGTTTTGGTCAAAAATCGGCTAAGGATATTGTAACCAAATTAGATTTGTGAGGTTTAGTGCTAAGATGAAAATAGTGGAGATATGAACAAAAGGGAGATGAACACCGTGATTTGTTGCGAGGAAAAACCCCTTGATCTTTATCAGATCAAAGGAAAAAAAAACCCCGGGTGATGAAAAATCGTCTATCACCACTTTATTAATATGAAAATTTGGTTACAAATGGTGGAGCTTATGATCAACGAATAAAAAGAAACTAAGTGTGTTTGTGTTTACAGAGAATTCTCAGCTATAGTTTACGAATGTCAGATAGAAAGTGAATGTCAAACCTAGTTGATCATAACTCGTTATAAATAAAAAAATAACAGCTAACTACATCTCCTATAATCATGCCACTCTTCCCACTATTTGACCATGTGTGAGATTAGTCCAGTAGCGAATAAATAAGATGAACCAGTCTTGGAGCCGTTATAACTATCAAACACAACACCACATAGATACAATTATTAGTAAACAAATAGTATCGAGGATCCCTGATCCTTCATAGCCTCTAACATATCTTAAGGATAACCCATCCATAAGACAGTTAAGAATGATGGATCCTCAGCATAAAATTCATGCCCAAACAGCAAGTACTGAAGCTTTCAACAAATTGACCAAAGACCGACACTTGAAGAACAACGTAGAGCTAAGGAACCCGAAGGCTTCTTTGAAAAACATAAAAAATCAAGTAGGCCATATAGCCCAGCTATTTCCAAGATACAACCTGGAGGACTACCTAACAACACGATTACGAACCCCAATGCTCAAGCCAATGCCATAACCCTAAGAAGTGGCAATACTCCTGGAAACAGCTCACAAGTCACACCTATCCAATATGAAGGTGAGACTGAGGTTCTTGACACACCCAACGATTAACCAAACCCGACTATACATAGACCTGTCAAAGAACCTGTGAGACCATATGTTCCACCAATTCCTTATCCAACCCGAGTAAAGTAGAAAAATATGGAGACACAATATGGCAAATTCTTAGAACTCAACCTTTCATTCATAGAAGTCATTTTTGAAATGCCAAAACATGCAAAGTTCTTAAAAGATATTCTATCCAACAATAGAAAGCTAAAAAATTATTACACATGATCCTCGGTGAAGAATGCTCCGCCATTCTCCAAAACAAGCTTCCAAAGAAGATGTCTTCTCCGTTTTAAGAGATTTCTTCAATATTTGTCTTTAAAATCTAAAAAGGATGGTAGCACGGTGTGAGGAAGCCAACCTTGTGCTAAGCTGGGAAAAATGTCATTTTATGGTTAAAGAAGGCATTGTTCTCGAACACAAGATCTCTCAAGCAGGATTAGAGGTGGATAGAGCTAAAGTAGAAACCATTTCCAAACATCCACCACCCACATCTGTTAAATCCATTCGAAGTTTCCTAGGTCATGCAGGTTTTTATCGTCTTTTCATAAAGGACTTTTCAAAATAATCCCAACCAATGACACAACTTCTTGAAAAGGATGCTCCATTCATCTTCTTCGAAGAATGTTTGAACGCATTCCAAATTCTGAACGACAAACTTGTAGATGCTCCAATTATGGTAGCTCTAGACTGAACACCGCCATTCGAACTCATGTGTTGTGAGAGTGACTTCGCAGTAGAAGCAGTCTTTAGACAAAGGAAAAATAAGCATTTTCATTCAATCTATATACCATCAAAACTCTCAATGATGCTCAAGAGAATTACACAACTACAGAGAAGGAGCTTTTAGCCGTAGTATTCGCTTTCGAAAAATTATGTTCTTAACTAGTCATTTCAAAGACCATTGTCTACACTAATCATGTGGTGATTAGGTACTTGTTCAACAAACAAGATGCTAAACCCCGTCTAATCCAATGGATTTTACTTCAACAATAATTCTACATCGAAATCAAGGACAAAAAGGATGTTGAAAATGTTGTAGCCGACCACCTTTCTCATCTGGAATGCCCAACTTCATAGAAAATTATGGGGACCAAGATAAATTGCAACTTTCCCCATGAATTTCTCATTCATATCCAGACTCATAAAAGAGATCACCCTTGGTTCGCTGACATCGCAAAATACAAAGCCAGCGGAATCGTTCTCAAATGAATGACCTATTAGCAGAGGAAGAAATTATTCTCCGATATCAAATATTAATTTTGCGAAGATCCTTATTATTCTAGATAGGAGATGATCACATCATTCGAAGATGCATGTATGGAGAAGAATCAGGTAAAATCCTAAAACATTGTTATGAAGGACCAGTAGAAAGTCATCATGGGGCATCAGCAACTCAAAGAAAGTATTCGACGTCGGTTTCTATTGGCCTACAATTTCTCGAGAAGAATATGAAATGGTTCGCTCGTGCAATGGATGCCAACATGCCAGCAACATCTCATCCAGAGATGAAATGCTAAAATGACCAATCCAGGTCTGCAAAGTATTTGACGTTTTGGGTATCGACTTCAATGGACCATTTCCAACATCATTCGGTCATCGTGATATCCTGATTGCAGTAGATTACGTTTCAAAGTGGGTAGAAGCCCAAGCTTTACCCACTTATGACGCTAGGATGGTAATCAAATTTATGAAGAAATTATTCTCTCGTTTCAGTACTCCAAAGCACTTATAAGCGATCAAGTAACACATTTCTACAATGCATAAATGGAAAGAACATTAGCTAAATACGAAGTGCATCATCGACTCGCTATACCTTATCACCCACAAACAAGTGGTCAGGTGGAAGTCACCAATTGGGGTATCAAACTAATCATGGAGAAAACTGTTAGTCATAATCGTAGAGACTGGTTGGAGAAACTAGACGACGCTCTGTGGGCTTTTCGTACTGCCTATAAAACTCCTATAGGCACAACATCGTTCAAATTAGTGTATGAAAAAACATGTCATCTTCCAGTCGAGCTCGAACACAAAGAATGTTGGGCACTTCAAACTGCCAACCTTGATCTGCAATCCGCTGGAAAAAAAACATATTCATGCAGTTACACGAGCCAGATGAACTGGGGGTGCAAACATATAACAATTCACGGATTTACAAGGAAAGGACGAAGAGGCTTCACGATGCACACCTAAAAGGTGAAAAAAAAAAATTAAAGTTGGTGACTAGGTACTAATTCATAACTCTCGCCTTAGTTTATATCCTGGAAAATTGAAGTCTAGATGGTCCGGACCTCACAGTTAAGGAAGTTTTTGAATATGGATCGCTAAACTTGTTCAAAAAGACGGACATAACTTTAAGGCAAATGGCCACCGACTTAAAGTGTACTTAGGAGAACCCATAGGAACCGCTATGGAGTTACTTCACCTCCATCCCATGAACTAAACCAGCATAACCGTGAGTCAGGCTATCGATTCCGACAAAAATTTAGCATGCTTAGGTTTAGTTTTAGCTTTTTTGTAAAAAAATGTTTGGTAAACACGGGCCGTGTTGTCCTCAACACGACCGTGTTCAGTACAATTTCCTGCACTAATAGTCTCTGGCACTGTTTCCGGCTCAAAATGTCCAAATTAAGAGAAGACTTGCCAACATGGGGCGTGTATTGTATTTGCGGTTGTATTTGTAGATTTCAGGAATTTAGGATATATTTTTAGTTCTAAAAATAACCCGGCTAGCAAGGAGACAACAAATAGCAAAAATTTAGTCTTGGCTCGTAGGAAAGTTAAATTCCTCCTAAGCCTCGTTTTCCATTTATTTCAAATATTTTCACATTGAAGACGATGTGAGATTTAAGTGTTGGGAGGGGTTACACTTGACGAAACCAAGTCTAAAAGGCAAAATTTTTTAACAATATTTTCAAAATTACTCTTCTTGCAGCAATAAAAAACCGTTAGCTTTGTAAATATTTTTGGCAAACCGGGAAACTAAGAAATAATGAGAAACATTAGAGCAAAATTAATCTACCTCAAAAGTAATAAATTAAAAATATGATTTGTAATATTAAAACTAACTTTATGCTAAATATGACATTTTCACCGGATCCTTCCATTTTGTGGGAATTAAGCCTCATGTAGATATTCAAAAAGATACTCATATATTGGATACTTTTGTGTGAGTCAGATGCTTCTTGTAGATTAGAACATGTCTTAAGCTTCTATTCGAGATCAAACGAATTGTTGCAAAAAAAAAAGAAAGGTAATATATTTCTAACAAGAGCCACAACCACAGTGAAAACCAAATCAAACAAACCTTATTCCTATCACCAAAACCCCTATCCTACCAATTTACCCCTGTAATATTGGAATTCAACATTGGTCTTTTACTGGCAGACCCTAAAGAACTAGAATGCATTCTTTCATTTTAATTTACTTTGCTGACTACAATTCGCGGAACCTAGGTTGCCTTCAGAACTTAGGGAGAGAATCTTTCTTTTTAGCATTGAGGTGAGGAAAAAGTTGTGCCAAGAGGAACAAATACCACCAATTTGCGGGATCTTCAAAAGTGCAATGAAAAGAAGAGCAAAAAGATATGAACGATGTTTGGGCTGTGGAAATTGGTCTCATGAAGGAAGATGTATAGTAAGTTAAACCCAATCCCAATACGAATATACCGAAGTAATGAGGGTGGGGGCTATTAGGCTCAAAATCGAACGATCCATTATAGTTGGAAGTTATGTTCAGAACATGGTTGAAGAAGAAATGATCCACATCTTGGATAAAACCGGTCTTGACAATGTGACCTTAAAAGAGTCACGATAATTGTAAAAAAATATTGTTGATTCACCATACTTTGGGACGAATAATGCAACAAAGACAAGAAAAAGACAACTTTAAAGAAGAAGCTCGATTGGTTGCACCCCTCCGAAAAACACCCTTGCCAAAATACCCGACAAAACCAAACCACCCACACACATAAAACCTTTGGAAATACACTATCGTTTAACCTATGTAGCATTTCACAAAGTGGGTGGAGAATTAATCTCTCGAGAAACATATTCTTTATAAGTTGTATCTTGGCTAAAGAGTGTTTATACATACAACATTACACATATGTCTAGATATAAAGCCGAGTGTGTGTGTGTGAACATTTCGAGCACATGACGTTTCACATAAAAAGAGACTCATAATAGCAAACCATCGTTTTAAATATTACTACATATACTAACACATTTTTCTATTATGGATTACCGCGATCTTTTGAAATTTCTCGGGATGTTTAGCTTCGGTTAACGTGTTGTTCAAAGAACTTGTTCTAAGCTTGCTTGAGGACAAGCAAGGTTCAAGTGTGGAAAGATTTGATGCATATAAATTTATCCAACTTTTTAGCACTTAAATATCTTTAGTTCGGTATAGTTCATCAACTATATGAGAACAAATAACCACTAATGTTAATAACTTTTATCTCTATGTAAATATAGCCTTAAACTATGAAACGAGCTAATATACAAAGAAAAACGGAGAAAAACTATGAAAACGGACTCAACACGCCCAAGTTAACACCAACACACCCCATGTTGAAAGTACAAGAGGAAAAGACAAAATAGAAGATGCTGAAGCTCAACATGGCCCATGTTGACTCTCAACACGCCCATGGTTATAGTACAAGAGAAAGGATAAAAAAGGACACTTACAGGCTCACCACGTCCGCGCCCAAAGGTCAACACGGTCGTGTTCTCTCTCTTGTTATGCCATCTAAAAACGAGCATTAAATACAATACGAAAAAGTGATCAACACGGCCGTGCCCGACTCAACATGGGTCGTGTTGAGAGCCCATATCAGCTTATAAATTGAATGCTCGTCCACCACATTCAATAGACTTGGAGGAACATTTGATACAGTCTACCCACTCACTTTCACCACCATTAATAAGAGAATTATCTCATTCATCCAACCTTAGAAGATAAAGGAGATGAAATGTGACTCCCTGCATTTTCACGTTAACTCTGTTAGCCCAAAGTCCATTTTCTTATTGCATAAAATTTACACGAGTCAACACTACAACAAAAAGGGCTTTTTAGGACCTTTTGTATGGGACGCTTGTAAAATTGGGTCCTAAAATCTGTTTAATAGGACAAAGGAACATTTGGGGTCCTTTTACAATGTACGCCACAGAACCGGTGTCCTAAAAAGTTATTTAATAGGATGCATGATTCTTTGGGGTCGTATTATTATATAACTTTATAAGACACTTAAAATCTATATCCTAATAAAGTAACCTATAAGACATGTAGTTGTTGGTGTCTCATTATGTTGTAATGTAATAGGACACTTGATCACTCTAAGTCTTATTATTTGTAGTTAAGTCATAAATGTTCGGTGCTCTAGGACCCTTTCTAGTCAATGTCATATAAGAACATAACTTAATAAGACATTTTACACTATTGTCTTGTCACTTTAACCTTTATAAGACGCTTAATTATTGTGGTGTTATTATAATACATCTTAATAGGACATTTGATATTTGAGTCATAAAATTTAAATATCACTAAAATTTAAGTATTTACTGACACTTTGCGTGTGTCATATTTTCATGACAATGTCTATGGTGGCACCTAACGTTTCACTACTAGAATAAGCATTATTATTTATCATACATAAAACTAAGAAATAACGCTGTAAACAATGTATTCTTATTTATGGCATTTGCCACCTTAAAAACAAGCATAATTTATTTATTAATTACTCATAACACAAATCGAACTACATCTAGATAATGGGTAAGCGAGCAACAAGCTGTGCCGCTATCCCCTTTTGAATCGCAAAGTCTATTCTCCTAACTATAAATCATTGGTTTCTCGGGCTCTGCGAGTCACTGTGGACCACCTTCTGCACCCGCTCCAAGAAGCGAACCGCCTCGGGAACTAGTGAGCTAAAAGTGTCGAAGACAAATGGAATGAACACGTGCTGATTCTCCAAACACGAGTAGAGCTCAACGTATTCTTATTTACAATTTTCAGTATTGGATTCCTATAATACTACTTGAGAGAAAAACCCTTCCCGTCTTCCTCTACCCCCAATCCTCTCTACCCATTCTTCCCCAATCGATGTTCTTTTCAGCCTACCGGCTTTAGCATATGGGTTTTCAATTAACTGAAATTATGAGACGGGTTGCATTCAGTTTTATAAGGTAACCCTAATCTTGCTTAAAATTGTAATCTCAATTGTTGTTTGTTTGTCGAATTGGAACATGAAAGCTATAATTACTTGCGCAATCGTATGTTATTTAGCTGTTAGGATTCGAAGTGAATTAGGTTAACTCAAGCCTTATAGTTCAAAGTTAATTAGGTTAACTCAAGCACTATAATTCGAAGTGAATTAGGTTAACTCAAGCACTATTGTTATATATCTGATGATGTTTTAATTTTTCAGTTATTTACACCGGTGTTAGAATTGTTGTGTTGTGCTTTTTGCAGCCGGTCTTTTCTTACGAGCAAATTTTTTAGTACATGTCTATTAACTTTGTTGGCTTATAAGGCGAATATAATAATTTTGTTTTAAACATTGGTTTTTGTCTCCACCTGTCCATCGTCTACATACAAATATGGATCTTTGTTATGTTGTTGTCAATATGTCTCTGTTTCATTAGTGTTTTTCGACATGGTAATGTTTATGCAATTAAAAGTTTTGTGTGTATGTTTGACCGATTATCTATGTTATAAAAATACGAAAACACATGTGTAAATGGTTGTATGTTATTAAGTTATTCGTATTGGTCACTGATGTTAAAAGTTATGCGATCATAACTTAAAAAGGTTGATAACTATGTGAATTCCATTAATTTATATCTTCATAAATTTTATGCTTTTGGATTAATTCGATATACTTTATACCATGAGTCCATGACTGAGTTTTTATTTTCACTTGAGTGTATGGATGGGCATATAGATTTTTATAAGGACATGACATTTCTGTTGGCGAGTCTTTTTTTTCTTTAAAACACATGTGATGGTTTATGTTAGCTTAAACCTTCATTGTTGTTTATCTAGCATCAACTAATATTACCTTTCGCACACTGTCACACTCGGGTGTGACAGTAATGTATTGCGGTGCGCGCATATAATGTATATATGTGTGAACCCTCGGGTGGGCAAAAGTAAAAGTGCACTAATTTTGACGTTATTTTACTAATCTCGTGAAAATAACGTTAAAAGTGGCGGAAGGTTAATCAGGCATCATGTGGTGGCGTTGATAGCCGAAAGACAAGGGCACATGCACCAATCAGCCGGTGTCCCTGATGATTGAGTGCTATGTGCCTTATGTCCAAGGATAGGGATAGAGGTAAGACTGTCTACATCTTACCCTCCTCAGACCCTACCATAGCATTGCTATTGGTGGGATATACTGAGTACGATGATGATGATGACACTGTCACACTCTATATTTAACTCAGTTGACAAATATACTAGCAAAATTACCAATTTAATCAATTACATGTTGAGGCTTTAAACTCGATTATTTTATCATTTGTTTAAATGATACATATCTGAAGTGATTATACATACCATGAAGTCTATAGAAGCAACAATTGTAATAATGCCTTTAAATAGATTATCAAGGTTCACTTATTTTGATATGATAATATGCTCTGTCTTAAAGATTGATTTGTTTGGTTTGTAGGGCTTTGATCTAATGTGATTTGTTTGGCGTTGTGCACAATTAATAATCGCCCTGCTTCGACACGCTGATATAAAGGTAAACTATCTAGCAATCATCTTTATAATCGCCCTGTTTGACATACATGTATGTGTATACACATATATGTGCATTTATATTCATACATGGTGAATTGATAAACATAAACAGCTATTAACAAGTAAATAACTATGATAGCATAACATGGAATTGTATAAGTTTGTTTAGTGGGTTGTGCTCAATAACCGAGTTCAATCGGGTGCTTTCGGCTCAGTTCCGTTATTCAATTACGGTTAAAAACGAAAACTATTTAATTCATATAATGTGAGATTCATTAGTTTTAATTGTGTTCATTGTTGACTATTAAAAGTCAAACCGTCAACTTTGCAAAAAAAATGTGTTCATGTTTTACAATTGAATGTCAAAGTGGTATAGAATGTTGATTTGATTATTGTAGCTGACGTAATAAAATGTCAAATGGGTATAAAAAGTCAACTTGTATTGTCTTTAGTTGCAAATTCAAGTTAACAAAAAATGAGTACTATTTAGAGAATATGATGCTTCGATGGGTGCTTATTGAATCAACTAATAAGATAAAATAACTAGAAATGGCATAATAATAAATTTTGTTGCGATTTCCATAAAAAACGTTTTGACCGAAAGCATTTCCAATTTGTAATGCACATAAACAATCCTACATATTAAAAAGCTCATTTTCAAAAAGTGTGACTTTCAAAAGTCAACAACATATTAAATCTCTATTTCTTTTGGTTTGTTATGCTTCAAAAGTCAAACACATATTTTCAAATGTCAGTTGAATTTAAACAGATACATTAAACTAATCATACCATAACTGCATATATTGAAATGGAATTCAAACATGGAACAAAATTATACACATTAATACCATAACCATAACACTAAATTAGAAAATTTTAAAATATGCTAATTTACGGGTTGAGTATAGGGATGGCAAAAAAGCCCGAGCCCGACGGGAATACCCGAAACCCGAAATAAATGGGACGGGAATACCCGAGGCCCGATGGGTATGGGCCGGGTATGGGATTAGGATTTGAAAATTTTCGCGGGTACGGGCCGGGTATGGGATTAGATGATACCCGGCCCGATTACCCGAATACACATACCCATTTACCCGAACCATATACCCGAATTACATACCCGAAAAATTCTTTGTATTTCATAGGTTGTGAAGCATATATATATAGAAAATTATAATGATATTATTTATTTATTGTCATTTTTTTATGTATGTAGTACACTATATTTAAATTTGTATGAATTGTTGTATGAATGAATGGTATAAAATAATTATAATGATTAAAAAAATTTACTTGAAAGTCCCAACGGGTACACCCGATATCCGCGGGTATGCCCGATACCCGACGGGTAATTACCCGACAAATACCTGACGGGTAATGGGCCGGTATGGGACACGGTTTTACAAACGGGTATGGGTATGGGATTACCAATACCCGGCCCGAACCCGGCCGTTGCCATCCCTAGTTGAGTAAGTTATCGGTAACGCTCAGTTTGCAACACAAACTAATGCGTATACAATGCGCAGTGATAGCTTCAATATGAAATCTTTTTAAGATTACTTCATCTTTTAGTTCTCTTTTGATTTTATGTTAAGTTTAGTGTATTTGTTTTAACATTATTCCGAATTTAGAGCAAAGACATTCGCTTGACAGGATGCGGTTATGCGGGTCCATAGTAGAATTGTTGAAGCTGGTTTTCACTATGGTGTAGCCATTGTTGCTAGGCTTCTATTGCACTCATGGCAGATTGGGTGTTTATGGGCTAAAGGCGGCATGATAATATCTAAGCTTAGAAGACTAACAGGTGTGAGCATCCAAATCTTGTGCGGGTACATCTTTACATGTCAATAACCGTTAATATTTGATTTTTCATAGAAGTTTAATTTTGTTTGTGGGTAATTGGTGTTTGCCCGTAACAAGTTATATCTATCCTTATAACCTTCATATATGTTATTTTTACATTTTACACATGAACCTAATGTGGCGCTGCATGTTTCTCTAATATGTCATATAAGGAAGTCATCTCTACGTACACAACACTGCAGATACCTACCATGTGTTTGATAAAGTGTGTGAGTGTTAAACACATAAACTGTCTCCATTGTTCAACAAATATTGTGTCATATTTTTATTTTTCTACTTTCTCAGCATATTATAGTGACACTTGTGTGGACCCAATTACATGCCGGCTTGAAAAGAGGGCAGATGGGGTTGTTTGTGTATACATAATGAATTTAGCACCCTATCGTGGGCTCGGTACCGTATTTATAAAATGGTTACATGGGCCCATATCCAAAAATGCCACCACCTTCTTTTCGATCTAGCTTATTCACAGCTTATTCACGTTTTATATGGGATTACCTTATAATTTTTCATGGTGCAGTACCTGCAGGTTCACTAGAGCTCATCACTTGGTACTGATACTTGTTTTCATATTGCAGAATGTCTATTGATGCTTTTTTTCATATTATTTTTCTATAAAATGTTAAAGCCATCTAGTGTAAAACCTTTTTTTTGTGAAATGATTTTTGTACTATAATGACTCGAGTTTAATATATAACTGTTTGTTGAAAACTAAAATCTAGGCCGAAGATGAAGTTTTTCTCAAAAGTATTCTAAACGCTACTGAGCCTGTAGCAAGAGGATGGGTGAAGAGCTTGGACCCAAATGAGCTAGTTGGTGGTACAGAAATTGGACCAAAATGGTGTACCAATAAAAATAGATGAAAAGTTGGTGAGACCATATGGGTTATTTCCAACAATTCAAGATTGTATTGGTGCATCCACTCGATGGCCTTGTCCATTCATCTCGGTATGTATTTGTTAAAATTTTGATACGAATAATTTTAATAACATGGAACTTAATGCTTATACATGGATGGTTTATTTGTAGGTAGTCCGTGAGGATTGAGGACGTACACATGATGATTCGGGATTTTATGGTGTTGGTTTCTTTTATTTCTTTTAATTTTTTGTTGAATGTTACAAAAGTTTATGTTGGATAATGCTATAACTTAGTTATGTTTAGTTTTCTTTTGTTATAATGAAGTTTTATTTCTTTCAATATTTAGATGCCCATAACCATATAGTAAAATTGTGTGTGTGAACGTTTAAAATATGGTTGTATAATATGATTTGTTAGGACTTCTAATTTTTGTCATAAACATTTGAACATTTTAAAAGTGTCATAATATGTTTTTTAGGACGTTTAAGTTGTTCATAGATATATTATGCGACCATTTTCATAATCTTGTTTGGGATATCAGGACCCTTTTCTTGGTACTATAATGTTCTATCATCAGGGTCCTATAAATTAATTAAGGACGCTTGTATGTGTATCAAAAGTTTACAATTAGGTAAGCACATGTCAAAACATAGTAAAAGTGTCCTAATATGTTTTTATTGGGAAGCTTTTTGGGTTGTTAATGGATATATTATATGACCATAAAATTGGTTTCATAATCTTATTTGGGATATCAGGACGCTTTTTGAGTTCTGAGACTTATTACGACCCCTTTACATGAAACGATTTTCTCATTAGTCCTATTAAATGAAAGGTCCTATAAAATAGCATTTTAGGACGCTTTTGTGCGTACTAAAAAACCCTTTTTGTTGTAGTGCAATAACGAGTCACATACATAAGTCCATCAATACGCCTTGATTATTAATGTCGAATCGGATATGTTAAAATAATTTGGATATAATTATTATGTACTAAAGGAGTTTATGTGTTTCAAAATTTAATACGTTATGCTTACTTAACATGATATAGTTATTATATAAAAATAATACCTTAAGCATATGTTTATAATAATATCTATGTGAAATTACATGCTAAATGATTATGTGTTTGGTTCGTAGCTTGTTATGTGAAATTTCAATCAGTCGTGCGTAACTTACACGATTTCAGCTTTTACAAGAGTAATATTTTACGAATTAACAACGATACTTTGTTTTATAGACCTTGGTTATTATGTTAGTCATAACGATTCGTTATAACCCAGTTGGTGTTAAAAGGTTCGTTTAAAGCCAAAAACTCATTCTATAAGAACCATTCTTGTAGTGATTAATTATAATGTAATAACAAAACAAAAAACCAACCCTAATTCCCAACCAAACCGTCGACTCTCCTGCTCTCACTCTCTCATGATTCAAACAATATCCTAACCCTAATTCACATTCAATTCAATCTTGGTTTATGCAATTATTGGTGTGTTTGAGTGATTCTAAACATTCCAACACTAGTTGGTAATTTTTATTTATCAGTTTTATGTTTTGATGAGTTCTTGATAAACCCTAAATTTTCAACTTCTGTATTGTTGATGATTAGGATAATAATTGATGAATTAGAACTCTATAGATGTCATAAACATGTCAGGGTTTGAGTTTTGATGACAACAGTTTTCTGCCAGATTCGTTCTTGTTTATTGTTTGGTCTGTAACTCGATGATAAATGATTTTGTTTATCGCTTCTTGTTTACATGATATACTAATTTGAGTCTAGGTTCCATAAAGTTATGACTTGTAATTTTTGGACATACATAAGATATGTTTTATGATTTTACAAGATTGCGTGTCTAATCTGATTCGGTAAGATGATTTCTGACCTAAATTCCCAACGTCATAATTTGAAATTGACAAAGCTAAATGGGTCAGTTTCACTTCTGGAACTTAGTATTGTGAATCTAGAAGACAACTCAATTGGTCTTGCATTATTTGGGTAAATGAGGTGAAAGAATCATGAAACTACTTTTTGTTGTGCAATCTGCTGAACAATATGTACCTATCTGTAATTACAGTATTATTTTAAGCTTTGAATACATGCTAAAAATATAACAAAAACTGTTTGAGAAATCTAATTTATATATTCTACAGTTGTATAATTGATCTTTATGGTTTTCTTAGTGAATAAAATCAGTTTATACATACTAGATTCTGTCTCGTGAACTGAATGCTCATAATTAAGTTAAGTTGTATGATGAATATTTGGTTGCTTTGCAATGATATAATGTCAGGATGCATGTTAGGACTTTTTCATACAGATGACAATACTTAGGCTAAGGGTAGCGGGGCTTGATCCAAGCCCAAGTGATCCAATATATTTGCGCCACTTAGACGCTGACGTGGCACAGGATCAAGCACCAGAGGATGTAGAGGTCCAGGTGATCCGGGGCTTGATTGAATTTTTTTTTTGTTATACACACAAATATAAATTAAAATACTTCATTAAAACATAAATAAAAAGGAAAATAAAAAATACATAAAAATAGCATTTTTATTTTTTTGTCGTCAATTCCTGCCGAACACGATCTTTTTCTTCCTCCATTATCGCTTGGTCGGATGACGGTATGTGGCTAAAGTCTTTGTCTAGAAAAGCCAAACTCTTGAAACGGTTTTTTTTATGTCGAGCTTCACCAATCGAGAGGAGACCACTTGACAATTCCTTAATTTCCTTTTTGTAGTCGTCATCAACAACCATTGTTTTCCCACGATCCCTACCCGGAGGGCGGCTACAACCTTGGTCTTTCAAATGACCTTTGGACAAGTTTAGGTCAAAGTCAATTTTATTCTCCGACCCGCTCAAAGAGACGTATATGCCGAACGCACTAGTTTTTATACGTTTCGGCCCATCGGCAAAGTCCTCCGCACATAGTTGCATCCATTTCGAGCACTTCCTTACAACTCCCACAAGTAGCCCTCGTCAAACATCTTCACCATCCCGTACCTCCTCAACAACTCTTGTTTCCATTCATCACAAGTGAAATGGTAAACTGAGAGATCATCGGACCCACTCGGCCGCATTCGGTTAGCATTGCGGTCATGTATGTTGGTAAACAATTCTACAAATTTACGAGTATCGGTCCACCAACCCAATATCATATTTTCCGTGCGAGCCCTACTCCCCACTTTATTATAAAAACATTCCCGAACCTTGGCTCAAAAAACTCGAGCTATTTGAAAGTCGGCTACAAAATAAATAACAAAATATGTAATAAGTGCACACAAAACTTAAAAGATATATTAAACAACAAAATTCGCGAAATAATTTACCCGCGTTTCAATCTAGGGATATTTGAATCCAAGCTTTTGTCAACGCAAGTTTCTCTTCTTCAGACCACGGAGTAGACTTCCGCTTAGCCAGTGCCGAAGGACCATCCGCTTCTCCGGTTTCTTCCCCTTTTTGTGGGATCGTTTTGCCGGCTTCTCCGGTGCCGGCTCCAGTTGTGTTTCTGGGACCAAATGATCGGATTGTGACATATCCATGAACGCTTGAAACGATTCATCTTCCAAGTAGTTCAATCCTTCGGGAAGTTGAGGGTCGTTGGCGTTGATATTACTGTAACCCGAGCCCGACATGGTTTTAAATTTGAGAAACTTAGAGAGATTTTTAAATTATTAGAGAGAAAGGGAGTGAGAATGGTGTGTTATTTTTATAAAATGGGGTTGTTATTTATAGTGGATGTGGTAGAGTTTGTAATTAAAAAAATACTTTTGTTTTTTAAATATATAGCCAACGGCTATTTTTTTATTCCCCACTATCCAACGGCTAGTTTTGCTCCGCGGTCTTGTCCACCCCCGTCGTCCGCCCTCTTCCATGGAAAGGATGTAGTGGTGTGCGCGGCGGCCACGTTGTCCACGACGGGCCAGCCGCGCCCCACTACCCTTGGCCTTATTATCACCTAAAAGTCTTCGAGTCAAGTTTGTGTTGCGTGTGAGTCCATATGTGGGTCTTAGAGTCATGTGTTTTTAAACACACTCTCATCACTTAAACACTTGTACTATGTAACAGTTAACGAGTCAAGTGCATTCAGTTGGTTTGAGAAAAGTCTATTATACGCGTCACCAGGTGACTTCATGCATTTCCATTACTTGTGTTTCTGGATTGAAAACACAAATTTTTTTTTCATATACTTATTTTCAGTATTGAAAACACAAAACACTTTTCCTTGTTTTCTGGATTGAAAACATAAACACTTTTCCTTACTTGTTTTCTAGACAGAAAACACGAATATACTTATATACTAATTTTTTAGAGGAAAGCACAACGACTTATTTTGGATTTATGTAGTTTCTTATATAAGTGTATACTACATGCCCTCATATGATTTAAAGTCCTTACATACCTTGAATCATTAGGATGAGATCGTGGGGAAATTTAAGTAGTACTACTGAGTTTTACAAACCCCACCTGCTAAAATTCAACTTGAGGTCTGACGGATGTAAATTTTCCTAACATGTCAATGTTTTGTGATAGACCTAATAAGAAGGCATACAAACACTCAGATTCAGTTCAAAAGTCTAGTAGCCTGTAAATGGATTAGCTACCCTGGTATATTTGAAAATTGCTAAATCAATATACACTACTTATACTATGTATACTACATATACTATATATACTACTTTGTACTACAACTTATGTACCCACCAACCTTGTGTTAACCCTAGAGTATTTATACATGCTCAGGTTGCTAGATGTGCTAAGGAGCGGGTTGCATTGCATATGTTTGGAGTCACACTTGTTGCATGAACATATATTTCACATTGTTCACGTTGGACGGGTTATGCGTGTTTGAGCACATGGTTTATTATTTTAAACAATTTATCTTCTTGTTTCTGCAAAATTTTAAATGTTTAATTTGGTTTTTGTATTCTCATATATGAACGAGACTTAAATAAATGCTTTGAATATTTTAACTTGGTTGTTAGGTATAACGAATGAGCTAGATCCTGGTACGTCACATGCCTCGCGGTAAAGCTTTGTTAGTCGAAATTTGAGGGTGTGACATTAAGCTCTTGGAAGAAGTCATTAGCATCAAAGATTATTCGTACAAATTGGTTAGATTGTTCTAATTTGATCATGTTTGTATCTATTACTTTGATGTATAACATTATGCTTAGTATTGGCTAAACTTTCATGGTACCATCTTGGTTTGTAATGAATCTTAATTGAAGTTTAATAATGTTGGTTAAACATGTTATCAGCTTATAAAATGTAAAGGTTGTGTTGTAATTATCACTTTATGAGGAATGTTAAAATAGTTTTTAAAGATACCTCGAGTGCCGAGCTTGACGGATAAGCCGTAGAACTGCCATTCTTGTGACGCCTTGGGTAATAAACTTTAAAAAATACACCAAGTACCGAACTTGATGATAAACTGGGGAACTCCTATTCTTATAAGGGCTTGGTTAAAAAAACATAAATACTAATAAACATGGACCCAGTGAAGTAGTATTAGTAATTGATTATCTTAAAATGGGAATGATGACAATGTTGTGAAAACGAATTGTTGATGTTAATATACTCAAATCGGTTAATTACTTATCAAGTGAGTGTGCAACATAACCTATTTTAAACAACTATTGGATTATTATTACATGAGTTTTATAATTGTCCAAGAGGTGTGTGGGTTAATACTTGGTAATTCAAGGTTGACCCCTTACAATTTAACTAATCTAAATATTTGAAGTATACTACAAAGGTTGTTTTTACTCAAATATCAAGAACAATTCAGCTAGTAATTTTAGGGATTGCCTCATTTTTAAAGTAAGATACATTCTAAATACTTAATACAAGCCACTTGCTTACATAAAATGATGTTTTAGTGTAGGTCATGAAGTTATGCATATATCTTTCTTTAAATATAATGAAATAACATGACTTAGAAATAAGATGTTATTTTCATATTTAATCACCATAGCAAGCCTATATCACATGTTTACCAATAAATTGTTATATCAAGTTAAGAGGAGTTTTAACCAAGATGATACACTTTTATCATTGATCATCTGTATAAAAATATAAAAATCCTAAAAAATATTGTTTTTAATTAATTCTTTTAAATTTCTTTTGAAAGTTATTTGTCAAACCAAAACTACTTCAATGTTTACTTTCGGTTAAAACAAATACAACGATGTGGTAGTAAAAATCAAAAAAAGTGTGTCCGTGGATCGATACTTGGTTTTTACTCATACCATACTACATATACAATAGATAAACTTGCCTATTTGTGTGTGCTTTGGTTAAAATAAAGTTCATTTTTTATAAATTTAAAACTTGACTTTGTGTGAAACAAACCTTTTGAAAAACTAACTTTTCAATACCACTCCACATGCATATCAACACACACACACACGAATGTATGAATGTTTGAAAGTGAATGTTTGGGTACAAGCCCTTATAATACTTGTAAATGTTATGGTACAAGCCTTTATAATAGTTGTGAACGTTAAGGTACATGCCCTTCTGATACCTTTGAAAAGTTGAGTATATTAATCCGTAATGACAGGGTACAAGCCAATCTAATACTTGTGAATGTTAGGGTACATATCTTTCTAATACTTGTGAATATTAGAATGTTAGGATTGTAGATCCTTAGAAATCTGTGACTAATGAGGAATTAAGAGTGTAAGAAAGTAAGAATGTAGGTGCATGTTATATGATGAATGGTATCTTAGGATACGAATGTAAATGTATGTGTATGACTAACATGTGACCTATTAAACTAGAATTCAATCAGTTTATATGACTTTTAATATGCTCATAGGTAAATAGGTACAAGCAGCTAGCTTGAGGAGTACACAAGGCTATGAGAAGACGCGCTGGAATTCGAAGAAGAGAAGATTTTGTTTTATCATGTTTAAAAGTGCTACATGATTAGTTTTGTTTTGAATGATGGTTATGTTGAATAATATTCCGTGAAAGTCTTTAATTAAATCTGATGATTAAACTGTGTTAATTACATTGGTTTTGTTATAAACCGCAAAATAAACCATTTTGTTGTGGTTTGAAATTTTTGAGAAAGAGAAAAATCAATCGTGAAACCAAACCGATGACTAGTTTAATAGTTTTAAACCAAACCATGAACATTCATAATTATTACGTGATTACAAAGGTCTGTGTTTAAACAACCACCGCATCGTATTGACACCCGTCTTGCATATAACATAGAATTAGTGCTCCAAGAAGAACATGTTGATCTGTTAGAAATATTACTTGAATGTTGTTTATTCATCATATTTCTGGCACTTCATACGCTTCCAATAAATTGTTGGTATTTTTTAATGGTCTTAATACCCACAACTCAACTATAAAGGTATAAAGGTGGTGGGAGTGCACATCCCACCCCTAACTATCTTTTACAATGTTTCTCATTCACTTATGTGTCACTATATAAACCTAAATATTAACCTTCCTAAGGCGGCAAAGGACTTGTTAAAGTAATTTTATATATTGACCACAAGAGGATAATGTGTGCAGTTTATGAGTTAGTGCAAATGAGAAGCCATGTCACAACAACTTCCTCCATGATTACATAAATGGTGCAAACATAATTTTTGAATGTCCCTTATTAACCACATCAGCAATACCAACATAAACCCAAATTTTGTATATCGGTCAATAGTAATCGCAAAATACATGTTACAGCCACAAATACCCTCTGATATCCAAAATGAGCGTTCCTCCTATTCCAATTAGCTAACAGAAAACAAAATCAATTAAGATTATTAAGACAATAAGCATACCATCATCGACAACGCCAGGCTGGGTAGTGAATCTGATAGTTGAACCGAAGAAACACAATTGGCAAGCTTCTTCTATGCTGCCAATTAAACATTCATCTCCCACATAATGATCTACAAGCATTGAATAAACGTTCAGAAACATGTTTGAAGCAATTGGGAAAATGAAATCGAAATAGATGAATTGTAAATGCAAATCGGATACCTTAGGTAAATGATGAGAGATGGGAGTCTGATGCTTGTATGAAACCCTAAATCATCGTTCATTCGATTCACCATGGTGCCAGATTTAACCCTTAACTTGAATACCTTAAACCATCGATTCACCATGTTGTCACCATATCACAACAACATTTTCATACCGGCTATTAAGAATCAGTGGCGACTATTAGGAATTTCAGATGAAGAAAAAGAATCAGGTGTAATTGTGAAAAAGGTGTGCCAGGAGATAATGAATTTTGTAATATACATGACCCGTGGAAATTACTACCCCTAAAATAAGTTATGGGTGGGAAAAAGAAATTGTGGGTGATCGAGAAGGTGGCACCTGGCTAATCGTGGATTCCTTTATTAGAGAGGGTAGATGTGTATAATTTAGCTAAACTAAGACGTTTATTTTTATTTTTTTAAATGAAACCGGGATGATAAATAAGAATTTTGATTTTTTTTTACTTTTTTCATTTTTGCGCTTTTGCCTTTATTTAATTTTTTTTAATGAACTCAAAGTTTTCAATTTCATAATAGTTCTTACATGATTGTGATCATATATATATATATATATATATATGTGTGTGTATGTATTAAACTACATGAATGTCAATACTATTATACATGCATGATTTTTTTGTGTTATCGTTGTTACCGTTAAGAACCTCTTCCAGATACTCTTTTGGGTTTTGTTTTCTGATTTTCTTCTTGAACGACGATTCTCTTTTGAATCTTGTGGGATAGTTATGTTTAAAACAGATAATTGTCTCAATGATATAATTTTAATTCAAAATTTTCTTTAATATATTTATTGACTTTTAATCTTACAAGTTTGTGAAGTTTATATTCTAGGCAGACTGGGTTATTGGGCTGCTTGATGAGCTTCTAATCACTCAGCTACCATAATATGATCCAAATTCGAGGATTGGATCACTTAATGTAACTTTCTGTTGGCAAAAAACAGGATAGGGCAAATTAGAAACAAATAGGTTGTTTCAGTTATGAGCTAAAGCTGAACCTATAGGCTATAACCCATGTTTCGGTTTCTAGATTTTCATAACTTGTCACTTTCATCATAAACGATTAGGTTAATACGAATATTGAAAAGAAGATTTGGTTAATTCGGTTAACCATTGCGAGGGTGACCATTGTGGGTTCGAACTAAATTCAAATAAAAAAATCCAATTATTTTTTAATCAAAATAAAATTAGCAATAATTTTAAGTTATAAAGTAGAATTAACGAAAACTAATATGTTTATAACATAGAATTTCTAGCCTTAAAACATATTACTTGTAAAATATAAAGAATATAAATGTTTACAGAAACAAAAGAGCACAGGGTTGATTTATGTTCACGAGTTGATGGGTACAACCTAAAAGTCAAGTTCGGTAACAAACCAAGTAGATACCAACCGAAAACTAAATGTTTATCCTCTACATACACTGGTCTCCCGTTGCAACACACTAGGACAAACCACTAGTTGAGTATCATGATTTCATTTGTCATATTCAATAAGAAAATAATCAGACTAACTATTAATAACAGCATATTATTTATACCATAACAAAACTTTATCATCTTGACAACTTTTTTTTTTTTTTTTTTACAAAATCAACCTAAACAAAAAGAAATATATATCGAATTACCTCTGAATTACTTTAGCATATTTGTCGCTGTAAGTAGAACCTTTAATACTTATATAAATTATATATGTACATCCATCCATCCAGTCCTGCTGAAAATGTAAGTCATATTTGAAACTTCTTTGTGTTTAAAGTTTCCTCGATACACCTTCAACATCTTCATAATTAACATCTAGCCCCTCTAGATTGGTATTTGTACCTGTGAGCCCAAAACAAATAATGTAGAAAATTAAGTGCACTCAAAATGCACATCACCCAATAAAACCTTTCCAAATGGTAATGGTTCAAGTTTTCTCCGGACAACCATCCTCGGTGTCCGGAGCTGCCGGTGGCGCTGTTCACCACCGACACGATCACCGAGCTCAGATAATACCCCATAGCCAAAGACGCGAACGACAACGACGTCGCTAACGACTTCATGTTCGCGGGGGCTTCGGTGAAGAAGAACTCCATTAACCCGGCTAATGTGAACAAATCCGCAGACCCAAGAAACAAGTATTGGAAAGCGATCCATAGAAATGTGATGGGTATGGGCTCATGTGATTCGAGCCCATTTCTAGTGGCGGCCCGCTTGCGTTTGATCTCGACCAGGGCCGCCACTGCCATAGCCATTATTGATAAAACTAAACCGATTCCTATACGTTGTAAGTGTGAAACACCCATTTCGGATTTTGTAGCCTTTCGCGCAAACGGGACTATGATATGATCGTAAACTGGCGCGATTAACATGATGAACAAAACAGGGAAAACTGGTAGTGAGGCAGCCGGGACTTTTAATGAACCGATTTTGGTGTTCATTGTCGAGGCTTGTTGTACGGAGAATGTGGAGAGTTGAGCTAGACAACAATTGAGCATGATGGTACAAGCGAAGATCGGGAGTACTCGTAGAACGATCTTGACATCTTCGACTTGTTTGACCGAGCATCGAAGGAAGGCGTAGGCTGGTTTGTCTATCGCGGCTTGGTTTAAGAATTTGAGACCCGTAGACGGGGTTTCGAGTTCTTCAGAATCTTTTGTGACGGGTTGTTGTTGCGGTACGGTATCGTTCGGGGACAATGACATGCTCACGATGGCATTGCTCGTACTTCTCGCAATGTAGTTGTTTAGTGTCGCACCGGTCAATACCTGTATCATTTTTTATTCGTGTCAAAAACATTAATTATAATCCAGACAAACTTAAAATCTTGAAACCCGAACATGGTCCGGTTAACTTATTCATTTAAATGAGTCTTACAAGTAATCAAGTTATTGTTAACATTTAAAACATGTTAGAGCTGAGAGTTACAGTAAATTATTTAAATATGTTCACGGTCGACTTGTTTAATCAAGGTTTCAGCATAACAACCCCAAAACACGACCCTGGTAATAAAGCATATTAATAGTCAACATGAACACAACTTGCGTATCATACAGGCCAGATATGTTATGTGGATATTAATTTTTGATCCACAGTAAGCTCAACCGTTAGCTCATTTAAATGAAGCACTAAAGTTTAATATACTAAAATTATACAAAATTGTAACTCGAATTATTAATACATATATATGTGTGCAAATTATGAATTTAAAATACATATATTATCTTTGGAAATTATAAAATTTGTAGTTTACAAATTATAAAATTATGTGGATATTAATTTTTTTTTGTTCTTATAGATGTACAAAAAATAGTAAATTTTGAAAAATAAACTAGCTGGATCGAGTTGTTTAAGAGCCTACCTCGAGCACCTTGACTCGAATTAGCTCGGCTCATTTGCAGCTCTAGGCGGCTATAACAGACCAAAGCCAAATTCATTTCTTTACCTTAAAGATTGTAGTGAGGGGACTGCCACAAGGGATCTTGTTCCTATAAAAACGGGAACCAGCCAAGAACACTGGAATCGACAACAATATTGTCAACGTAGAAATTCCGAACCCCCATTCCCATCCTATGTTGTCTTCGACCCAAATCACGAAGGTGACCGCAATGAGAGCCCCAAAGGCAAGACAAAACACAAAGTAGTTGAAGAACGTCGAACGTTGCTTTCTTCCCTTTGCTGTGCTCTCGTCAAACTGTTCCGCACCATGTGAGGGTAATGACCCTTTGATGCCTCCGACACCTAAAGCGACCAAATAAAGGCCAGAAAAGAGAACAATGGCTTTAACACCATGCACTTGTTGACATGGGACCGTGCCTCCTTTCAAGTCGCACTTAATTGGCTTTAATGACGATGAACGGGCTTGTATCGTTAGTATCACTAGACCCTGATCAAACACAGGAAACGTACTGTTAGAACAACTATATGAACAATGGCCTGTCCCTCGATACTGGTTAGGGGCGTATCAAGGTTTTAGGTTGGCTATAACATACCCTGTTTATTAAACAAGTTAACACAAACACTAACAGGTTGATCCATTAACGACAAGTTAAATAAATGGGTTGATCGATTCATTTAGGGGCTGTTTGTTTACATCTGAATGGAACCATTCAGATGTAAACATCTGATTCATTCAGACTTCAGACTGTTTGGTTACAAACAGAAAAACATCTGAATGATTAAAATTAGGTCTGAATCATTCAGACTTGATATTGTTGCTGAATGGGACAGAGGCTCATTCAGACCTGACTCATTCAGATCTGAATGAACCAAACAGCCCCTTACTCGTTTATGTTTAATTGTTTTTTTTTTAAATTGATGTTTAGAGAAGTATACTTAAATAATGCTAACACTTTTAAGTTTGATACTTTAATATTTAAAGTATTTTATTTATTTGACTAATTAATTATTCTAATCTCCAGTTAAATATATAAACCTAGCTTAGATAATAGCTGTGAGATAGGGAAAGAAACAATTGAAGCCATATCAATTGCAAAAAAAGGTTCTTAAGCTTGAAGACAATGCTGATTGTTTATATTAGTCAAAACTTAGCAAACTTAATAAGCGTTATTCATATTCACAGATGAATATTATTAATTATATGAGTCGATATTCACAAATGAACATTATATGAGTCGACCGTAAATACAACATAATATTTAATACAAACAAATATATATGTGGTGTTCAAGTCATAAATCTCAGTCCATTTTAAGAAAATACCACTAATTTGCAACCAACAATATAATTAGTTTTGTCACTATATTGGGAAAGGTCGGTTGTGTGGATGTCATTTTCTCAATCTATGGAAATAGACTCAAAATCTAAACAACCCACTAAAATGGCACTTTGGGCAAGGCATATCCAACCGAGATGGTTCGACAGCTTTTAATTTCGTATATATATCAACTAACTAAAGTATTGGAATATTTTACACGTTTAAAATATTTATAAAAGTGATTGCATACTAAAAGTAATTTATTTATATCTTAAAATTATTACTAGCTTACAAATGAATATATTTAGGCTTAAACTTCTTACAATAAACCATGTAAGAAATTTTATTCAAATTTATTAGGAAGTGGAAATTATATTGGAAAAATGAATTATTTGTGTATCTCTAATGCATCCAAATCATAATTGTTGCACAGGTTTGATACCCACTTTGCCTGCAAATCAAACCGCTCATGTGAGTGGTTCTCGACTTCTCGGTCCAACAAGTTGAACCGGGTTTCAAAACATGCTCATGATAGATTGCTCATCTTCAAACCTATAATTTAACTAAACATCATATGTATTCCTAAAAATTAAACATCTTTAGAAAAATCTACCACATCTAATTCCCCGTATCTATTGATCCACTTATTTCATTAAATAGTACTTATTTATTCTACTCTTATTATATTTTCTCTTTTTCTTACTTACAACCATTTATACAAAAATATATTCAATAATTACATGGGTTGAATACGGCATCCCAAATTTAAAGGTTTCATATAGGTTATCATATATATAATTTGGGGATTCAAAATAAGGATGGAATTCCGAATAAGGATGGAATTCCGCGTGTAACGTGTAGAAAATACAAGCTTTTATAATTTCCTTAAATTTTTGGTATTATTATACAAATGGGGTTGTGAGTAGTTGTATAACCATTAATTAACATGATCATGTTCCCACTTCCTAGAATGGCCAAAATCTTGGGTCAACATCCTTGGATCCTAATACTTTAATCAGTCGATAAGAGCATTATCCACAATTTAGGCGATGCCCACATGGTGAACGAACACAAGTGGTCAGTTTTTCTAAGTTGTATTAGCTTGACTTCAAATGGTAGGTATAGATATATATGTGTGACAAGTGTATATTTAAATCTATAGGTGTCATGTGAAAGGTGGTGCCACGTGACACAGATAGGAAGGCTACTATATATTTTGAGAAATAATGAAGCATCGATGAAACGGTCTTATCGGGACAAGAGACAAAACATTAATGGTATCGAAGTCCACCTTGTTTTCACCATTTTTAATCATATACGTGGATGTTGTAACACGAGCCTGGACCCACAATCATTAAACCTATTCAAATAAATCCAACATAAACTAGTATTTTTATTCATCTTTCCTTTTTAATTATTAGTCTATACATCATAATTATTGTAACTGATAATGTAATTTTATAAATTCATATATTTTAATAGACACGTTACTACTGGACTATTAGGTGACATGATTCGATAAAGCAGGGTGTGAATAGTTCAAGTCGGTTCGGTTAGTAGTCATAGCCGAATTAATCTATCGGTTTTCAACTGTTTGGTTTTTGGTTCAGTTTCGGTTAATAACCATAATCAAATTGGGTTAAAATTATTACGTAAAAATACATTAGATGGATGCATATATACATGAAATGAAAGGATATAAAACAAGAAATACATGAATTGATTGTTTTAAAAACTAGAAATATATGAAAATATTAATGGTTCGCTTCGGTTTGGTTAATTTTCTTAACCATGGGTGCAAAAATTAATCGATAACCCCTTTTCAATTAATTTGGTTAAATTCGAATCAATTCTGTCAGTCTTCAATTCGGTTCAGTTAACGGTTTGGTTGTTGCAGATAAAGGGATCGTTTGGATATTTTAGTCAAACAAGCTTGTTTACACCGATATTGATTATAGTTGACAACTTTTCTTGGTCATTACTGTCGCCTTAACAAAACAAGACGAATTAAGTTAAACAAACGTTAAATGAAAAGTAGTATTATTTCAAAACTAGGATTACTAGCTTCATGCATTTAATACACTAGAGAATGATCGATTTATTGAATTTATTTGTTCCTTTAAAGACCTTCTTCGTTCTATGTGTTTTCAATTTCATTAGTCTAGTCGTTGTATCGATCAATTCCTTAAGTTGAAGCCTCGGATTGGGCGGCGTATTTATATTAAGAAAGTCTAGGATTAAGGAGGATTTTTCTGGTTGAAATTCACCGAAATTTAATGAAAGAGGTTCTAAGATATGTTCCTTATTTATTTAGGGGCTGTTTTGCAATCCTCAAAATCATCAAGATACATTAAGTGGTAATCTTTGAATTATTTTCGTATGTATTTAAAACTTAACCATTAAAAGACTTTATAAACCATTAAAATGTATTTTTATTAAACAAAACACACTATCTCTTAATGAAATCGTTATAAAACTACTAACTAATAAGGTGAATTCAATTAGAGGGTTCTTTGAAGATATAATGAAAGTGTGTGTGAGAGAAAGCTTGGATTTGTGTGAGAGAGAAAAAGACTAGCATAAGTATGATATGATGATAAAGTGGTTGTGTTAAATAAATTCTAAGTTCTTTTAACGTAGAGTAGGATTAAGGGAATCTTCTGGGGCGAGTTTGATTCACATGTTTCAACTAGTCTTCTTTTTTTTTTTTTTTTTTTTTTTTGAACATTCAATCTTTCCTCCTACTATTTACATTATACCGCCAATGCCAGGAATCGAACCCTGGACCTCTCACCAAAAGGCCAAAGCCTTTACCATCCCACCAAAGTGGTGATGGCGTTTCAACTAGTCTTCTCGAAGATAATATTCGATGTGTAACGGTTGTGTCACATTATCCATGTTATATATATATATTCACTAAATAAAGAACCTATACATATATTTTTTTAGAGTTTGAATCAAATACAAATTAAATTAAAGTGTTAATTGTGAGAATTAAGTATAGTAATTATATATAAAAATAGCGTAATTATGTAATTACAATATTACTATACTTAATTCTCATAATTAGTACGTAATTTTCATTTTTATTTTAACTTTCCCTTTATTATTATTATTATTATTATTATTATTATTATTATTATTATTATTATTATAGCCTAGCCATCATATAACTAATTTATATGTATGTATGTAACGAATAATATTCAATTCATACCCAAACTTTTGCATTAATCAAAAGATTGACACGTTTTCCCACTAGTAAAGTGCAAACTACGCTAGCCAGGCACGGTTTTTCTGCTTTCCTTTTTCCTATACATTTTCTATTTTTCTCAAAGTTAAACCTATATGTTAAATTATGAAGATACGCTGAGAAACACGCGATTTGTATAATGTATTTATTTATATGTATTGGTCTAGTAATATGGTGTTTCTCTCATAAATATGAAGTGTTTGGTTCAAATTCTTAAAATCAGAAGGTAAAGATAAACTTCTGTTGTTCAAGATAAAAAGAACACACAAACTTATTGTTTTGAATATGATATACAAAACATTTACAATAACATTTATGTAGTTATTCATGTTACTCTCCTCACTATCTCTAATCATGTCTTATGATGTACATACAAGTAAATTATATTTTACAGTATTATATATACTGTCATATTTTTATTGAGTGGGAGGGAGGGAGGGAGAGAGACGTACCGAGAACTCGACAAGTGCACTCATAAGATAGATTTGATAGGTGGTAAAGAAAGCATCAGATAAGAAGCCACCAAGAAGGGCAAGAAGAAAAGCAGTCCCCATGAAATCTGTTACATGATTTGCTGCTTTTGAAGGAGAAAAGTGCATGAATTTTGTCAAGTACAACACCAAGTTGCTTGCATTGGCCAAATATGCTAGGTTTTCCATCACCTCCACGGCTGCACAAAAAAAACTTATAAAACATCATGATTTGATAAAGAAAGATTAAAGATTTCAAAAAGCTTTTTCAGATATTCATAATTATATAGAGTCATTAACCCTATTAATAAAAAGTGTTGATCTTGGCTTTGACTTTAGTACCTAACACAAAGGAGGCAGCAAGCATTCCACCATGTTTGCCTTTGATTGCTGGTTTCTTCCTCCAATCCACATAGCCTTCCCATATGTTTGACTGTTCTTGTGATTCAAGTTCCTGAAAAACATAATCAAGCTAGAAAGTTAAACCCTAATTGTATAAGTGATCAACTTCAAGATACAAAGGTCAAACTTCATAACTGTTAAAGACAAAGAAAGAGATGATGAACTCACCATTTCTCTTGTGAATCCTTTGAAAAAGAGAGTTGGGGAGTTGGAAGTTAGGTATCAATTGGAAGGAGAGATGAAGAAAAAGGGTTTAATATTTTAAAAGAGAGAGTTGTCTAGAAAAATCTCTCTCTCTCTCTCACTCTCTCTCTCTCACTCTCTCTCTCTCTATCTCTCTATCTCTCCCCTCTCTCTCTATATGTGTGTGTATATATATATATATGTATCTCTCAACCTTCACTTTTTTGGAGGAAAGAAAGATTATAACATAAATCACTTTCACAATCTCCTATAGTGTGTATTGGAACATATATATATATATATATATAGTGCTCAAAAGCCCTTTCAATTTGACATATTTGGTATTGAAAAAGCAATCAAGGACCTACTTTTTAAGGGAGAGAAACCGAAAGAACTATGCTTTTCTATTTATGTGGTGGGAAGATAGCAGGGAGGAAGAGAGGGCTTTCTGGTCACAAGGTGGGGGTGGGGTGGGGATCATAGATAGAAAAGATAGGCATCAAATGCTCCAATGGTAAATTTTAAAGGAAAGATATTATAATGAAAGATGTGTTCGTATTTTATTTTGGAATTTTGTGACTATTTTTTATAATAGTCAAAACTAAAGGTTCTTTGTTAATCCATGTTATTTTTTATTAAGGCTTGTAAGAAAAGAAAAATCATAATTATTACACTAAAAAACCTATGGGCTCACGATACCAAAGTGTTAGATAAAAGTTTATCTTTTTAAAGGGTGTAAATTCTAGCCCATTGTGTCAAAAATGTGTAATAATTTATGAGTAGATTTAAATGTTGAAAAAAAAAAGGTTTAACAGAATACCTATTAAATTAAAAATAAGCAAGCGAAAAATTAACTTGACAACAACATTGGGAGATACATATGTTTATAGAAGGACATAGTTAAGTTGAACCTTATACGGAAACTTGTTCACTAAGGTTGTCATTCGAGCACTAAAGTTTCCAGAGAGATAGAACGCCTTATAATTCTTTACAACTCCATACCATTCAGATTGAACTAAATGCCCAGGACATGATTAGAGGAAAAACGGTGCTAGCCTAGAGTAGAGTTACCATACAATCCAATATTAACGAGATATTGAGAATGTGGTTTCTTATTTCCAACTCACTAGATTGAAATAGGTGCAAAAACATTTATTTTGGTCGGGGACTTAGAACTTGTTCCATCTTAATCTCTCCTCAAATGATGAAATATTCCTTCTATAATAAACATAAAATAAAAGAATTTAAAGTTAGAAGACATTTGACTAAGTGAGACCTAACTTTCCAAAAACCTTAGCTTGACAATGACTATCAGTGGCGAAGTCAGGGATTCAGGTCCCAATCTAAGCTTTGCACATGACCAATATAAGTGATATGTGGATCTTCACTCCTCACATATACAATTAGATGCTTCGATTGGGATCATGTACAATGTGAGGTTGTTTTGGTTGAGTGTGAAGTGTTCTAAACATGTTCATTGTCAACTATTTGGTTTTTATGTAACATAAAGTCTATTAACTATATGACTTTTAACAATAAATGGAGAGTCAATCAGGATTATATCACAAGTTATAGCCTTCACTACATCATTGCCAAAGCTTATAAGCATAAGGAGAAAATGTGTTTTGGAATTATCTGAAGAAAAAAAAATTGAGATATACATATTAATGATATATCATGTTGGCACAAACTATTCAAACAATCAGATGAAACAAACAAACACGAGATATTGATGTGACAACCCTCAACTCTATTCATATGATCAAACAAACTTCCCGAACTACAAAGAAAGATAATCAATAAAAACAATAATCTAGACCCCTATTTATAGATTTACTAAACTTGCTCTTCAAGACAACTGCTAAACTTTCTCTCCTAGACGAACCTTTTACTAAACCTATGTATTACAATTCAATTAAGTAAACTAAGTGTAGCAAATAAATATTTAACTTTAATAATAATTCAAGATTAACTTCTATTCAACTCCTTAATCTTGAATTGTTCTTTTTTGCTTTTATACCACCAAGGTCTTGAATTCTCAATAACACTCTCAGCTCTTCAATTTTAATCATTGGTTCGTCTTTACCCTTCTTTTTCAATTGTTTGTAACAAACCTATTTAACATGTTCTTCAATTTCATCGTTCAAACCACTCATGTTGATTTCAGATACAACTTCACTCTTCACGTTCTTCTTTCTCTCTTTTTTCCCTGTATTTGTTCATCAAAACTTGCAAATGGATTTTTCTTTCTAATTATTCTTCCGAACCTTTCATTCGGTTTTGACTTTTCATCAACAAATGCTCGACTGTTGAAATTCACACACGGTTCTAAATCTACAGACTTGTTAACTGCATAATTCCTTTCATTCAATACCTTATCCTTTCTCTCATCATCATGATCAATAGCAGATTTCTTGCTTTGCTTCTACTCACTTATCTTAACAGTTTTCTCATTTTCAAGGTTGCTTAAATCAGAAAAACATACCTGAAGATCCGTCATTTTCTCTTTTTCTCTTCTTCTGAAGAAGAAATTTGTTCTTTTTCTCATTCAACTTTTCTTTTCTTCACAATCTAAAACAACTTTCATTGTTTCTTCTATCTCTGCAACTTCCTAAGCTTCGTTCTTACATACTTGTTCTTATTGAACATTCGCATCCAATATTTCTTTCTAATATCTCATTCAACTTCCTTTCTTAGCAGCTTCTTGAGCTGCTTTTTTATCTTCTATCTTCCGTACATAATCAATTCCAAAAAATCGAATCTTCAAAGAACGTCATACTTTTTTAGCATTCATGAGTATGTCAACTTGTACCAATATGTCTTCCGATAGGGTTTGTCATATGTACCCCAATGTTGTGTACATCTTCCTTTCATCTACAACTACGCCAATGGTAGGTTTAATAACGCCCCAAAATCCATAATCTTTCAAAAATCCTTCCATCTTGGTCAACTATACTTTATAGTTCGATTTCATCACTATACTTTGTAGTTCGATTTCATCACCACCGTGTCTTTACTATATTTACTTTCTTCGATGAAAAAAAATCTAATTAATTCCACCACTTTTGAGAAGCTTGGATAGATGCTTCCGATTAATTCAACAATTAGGTGGATGCTAATTTCAAGAGCTATTTTTTTCCTCTCTTTTCTAATTCAATGACCCACATTAGCCGGCTTCTTGATTGGATTATGTGGTAGAAAATAATAATCTTTTTTTAATTTAATTCTTTTATACATCGTTTATAGTAAACCAAATAACAACTGCCTTTCTTTACCTTGTTCTAGCCACACGACTTCTCTTCACACAACAAGTCTTCCAATTCTTCGAATAGGAAACTCACGAACTTCTACTAATCGTTCCTGTGTGTAATGAGCCTAAGCTCGGATATCAACTGTTGGCCCAGACAGAACAACCAGTTAAATCAAACAAACGAACATGAGATATTGAGGTGACAACCCTCAACTCTATTCATATAATCAAACAAACATAGAAAGAGAGACAATAAAACAATAATCTAGACTCTAATTTATAGATCTTCTAAACTTGTTCTCTAAGACAACTGATAAACTTTCTCTCAAAGACAAAACATATAATAAACATATTACAATTCAATTAAGTAAAAAAAAGTATATATAACAAAAAAACCATTAACTTTAATAATAATTCAAGATTAACCTTTTTATTTATATGGATTTACAATTGAAAATAAAGTATGTAAAGTCATATTAAATGAGGGGTTATAAAAGTAAGAAAAGTTTGGGGTGCGTGCGTATATATAACAGCTAAAATCCTTGAATGGTTTACACCCTTTGTTTTCATTAGATCTTAGGACATTCCATTAAGAGACACGAGTCTTTACCAAGTGAGCAATCAAGTTTAGAGTACAAATTGGCTCTAGTCAACAAACTGCGTCTGGTTAGACATATAGATGGTGTGGATGTTAGAATGGCTAGTATCAATACTTGATCATGTATTATAATGATCATTGCACCATAATTGTTTATTATCATAGTCAAGTCAAATTAAATGAAGAGCTTACCTTTTTGTTGAAATAGTTTATTATAATATTTGAAGTTCATTTATAATTAACAAATGCAGAGTAGTAAATTTTCATAATCAAACACAGGGATGAGAAATGTTGTCCCAGATATCCATACCATACCGAACCGATACTGATCAAACATAATTGGTACATGTATCTAACCGACAAAATCAGTATAGTATTGGTTTATACTTTCACTTGTTTCGGCACCAGTGTTCATACAATTGCAGTTCATCCCTAATCAAACCCCAACCGAGTGGTCTTAGTTATATAAATACCAATCACATGTGCACGTACCTAATTCTCTTGGTATAAATTGTTAATATGTTCATATGAGAACATGAATCTTATTTTCATTTATACAGATAATTTGTTTCTCAAAGTATGTTCACATTTTACTACTTTAATTTATTTAACTTGACACCCAACACATACAGGTTTAATACCAAGGGTGGATACGGGTATTTATGGTGTTACAGGCAGATGCAAGATCGATGCTGAACATATGATAAAAATGACCATAAGGATTGATCATATGGGTGGTTGTGGTCAAGGAGATTGTTACTATGATTTGATTGTGCAATCATTTAAAGAAAGCCAAATTGTATGTTTATATGTATATTCTGGAAGGTACCCAGGCCATGTATGTATCGGAGGTTGCTGGTCATCATACTCAGGATGAACTATGAAGGTTTGAACATGTTTTTTTTGTAAATATAGGATGTAACGTCAAGGAGGTTAAAAACATTGTTTGTTTGAATATCAAGTTTTTAATATAAATAAGGTTTGACATTTAATGTATATGTCACTATTGTGAAAATAAATAAAATCTAGGTATGATTTATGTTACAATAATCTATCTATTCTAATAATCTATTCTAATAAAAGACTACATGCTTTTGCCACTTGTCAATCTCATATCCATTCTTACCTTTTTTTCACTTATTTCAATATATGACCCTTATCTTTTAAGTCATTTCTATATATGAATTCAAGTTTGTTTTTTTTATATGTAAATCATAATCGATTCATTTATTAACATTAATTGTGAAATAAGAAAAATAAGAAAATATCAAAATTGACGTTCCAGGTTTGTTAGAATAAAATTTTAAAGTCAAAAGTAATTGCAAATTAAAGCAAATAAAATGTGCATCATTATCGAATAATTTGGATTTGCATAGTAAATTACAAATTATTATTTAAACTGAGATTCGAGCAACAGTGCGTAATTTGAACTCAGGAAAATGTGTATTTTTGTAATTTTCTCCAAACGTTTTGTATAAATATTGCGAACATGGAGAATACATATTATATATATCTTAGTGTTTAGTATTAAATTATTGAAGTTGAATATGATAATTATAATCTATATGTTTACCGATTTACTATATGGTATGTCATTTATTTATATGTTTTTTTTTGTTTAGTATAAAGTGTTTTAACAATAAGAAAATCAATATTTAGTTTTCAGTATTTCCTTCTATAACTCAGAAAAAAATGCTTAAGAAACATATATTTTGACATTAATATAAAAAAATATTTAATCCGGTTAAAAGTCATTTACAATGCTTCCAACAAATCCGAAATCTTTGTTTTTTTTTCTATAAGTTGTTAAAATATGCATATCGATTAATTAAAAATTCCAACAACTCCCATAATGTTAACTAATAACACGATTTTAGTTTTTAAAATTTAAACATTCCTTATCTAATACTTTCAACTATTATAAATAAGAATTACTGCCTTCACTTTATGCAAATTTAAATCTTCTAATATCCTACTAACTCAGAATAATCACTTTTATTTGAACATGGCTTTAAGGTTAGTATGTCTTTGTCATTTCCCATTAATATGAAATGAAAAGAATCATTTTCTAATATCCTATATGTTACCTTATCAAGAGTTACAAGTAGGCATGAGCTAAAGATTTTGATATGCGATAACAATGTATACCAAACAATACAATCACAAATTTAGTGTACAAGGGAGGTTTTACTTATTTGTAACATATTTGTGTAATATTAGTTATGTAATTTTTGTAATTTTAATGTAAATTGTAAATGTATAAAATATATGATCATTTTATTAACTATATTTCACTTAATGGTTAAAGTGTAAAATTTTTATCAATTACCCGTGTAATACGCGAGCCTTAAACTAGTATATAACAAAAGAAGTTGAAAACTAGGTGGTTTCACATATTAGGATTGCTTTCTTGGGGATTGACTTGTAGTTAGCTTTCACCAATGGCTTAATTTATTTTTTTTTGAACGGCCAACTAAGTAACGTCGGGTATTCCGTACGCGGTTCCCATTGGTTAAAGGTAGCCCGAGCCGGCCACTAGTCCGGACGGACGGAGCCCCTAGCGGTCCACCTGTTGAGGGATTCACCGGATAAAACCCGACCCCATGCTCGCCAAACGGCACGACAGCGAAGTGCCGGTAAAACCAGGTGAGATCAGGACTCGAACCCTGGCAAACCAGGGTCATCCCTCATATCTCTCATATAAATTGGTGGTAGTAAGGTTTTAACTCTCTACCTCTCACTAGTAAAGTGAGTGCTCTACCATTGAGCCCTATCCAATTTATCAATGGCTTAATTTATGCGCATGCGTGTGGATTTTGATTAACAGGTGGACCAATCCTTATAAATTGGATGTGGCTCAATGGTAGAGCACTCACTTTACAAGTGAGATGTAGGGGTTTCAAACCTCACTACCACCAATTTATATAGGATATATGAGGGAGCGCTAGCTTGATAGGGTTCGAGTCCTGATCTCACCCGGTTTTACCGGCTCCTCGCTGTCGTGCCGTTTGGCGGGCGTGGGGGTCGGGTTTTATCCGGTGAATCCCTCAACAGGTGGACCGCTAGAGGCTCCGTGCGTCCGGACTAGTGGCCGGCTCGGGCTACCTTTAACCAATAGGGCCGCGTACGGAGTATTCGGCGTTACTTAGTTGGCCGTTCAGAAAAAAAGGTGGACCAATCCTCCTTTTTACGAAATAAAGAAAACTATTAAATATTAAATATACCTATATTAATAAAACAGAAATAATTAAATGACATGTAAAAACATGATAATTAAGCATGGGAAATATAACGTAAAATAAAATTAATGTGTTAATTGTGAGAATTAAGTAAAGTAATGATATAATTACATCGTAGAGTAAAGTAGAGCAATTATGTAATTACATAATTACTCTACTTGTATATAAATAATTACTATACTTTTATATATAATTACCCTACTTGATTCTCACAATTATTACGTTAATTTCATTTATATTTTGTCTAACTCAAAATTAAGTATTTCATTAAAGATGTTTTTTTCCATGGCATGCACCTACAAGTGGATGACTAAAACATAACCTATTGCATGTAATTTAACCTAGAGCGATGATATTGAAAATAAGTAGCATAAAAAAAAACTATATGATATGATATTATTAGTTTTATATATGTTAATTTGAAATGACTATTATAAAGAGTTCTTCAATTCCAAGACTACACACACTCGCTTATTCCCCAAACTAGCAAGTCATTACAAGAAACAATTCTTACTAAGAAAGTGCATATAAAATAAACTTAAGGTGTTAATTAAGTGTGTATTATGTATGTTCTCACATTGAAACTACATAAATTACTATGATTATGATTATGGATAATATGATACACAATCAATTAATTAATCTAATCAACATTAAAGTCAACTATAAATTTTAAAACGAACGGGAATCATGTGTCGGCCGAGAATGGGTTATCCTAAACTTTATTCTACGTGTCTATAAAGCATTCACAATAAGCTCATTCTTACCAAGTGTTTTTTTGTATATCAAGTTAGCACATACTAGAGGTGCACAAATCGGTTTTTTTAAAAAAACCGGTTCGGTTATTAACCGGACCGGTTTTTTTCGTCCAGGAAAAAAACCGGTTCGGTTAATAACCGGACCGGTTAATAACCGGTTTTTGTGTATGAAAACCATAACCGGTCAAACCGGTTAGGACCGGTTTAGGAACCGGTTAGAACCGGTTAATAAACCGGTTTTTTTATTAACCGGTTTTTTAATAACCGGTCTAACCGGTTAACCGGTTTTTTTTTTTTTTTTAAATAACCATTATTTTTTCACAGTATAAACAAACCGGTAACTACAAGGCAAACCGGTAACTACAAGGCAAAACGGACTGACTCCATTCTTTGCTTTCGTTGTTAGGGTTCTTTGCTTGGAAGATTAAAAACACATAACTTTCATTTATAGCTTTTACATTAAAAATACAAACATTAAATCGTTATCGCATATTCGTAACTCAAAAATACAAACATTAAAGAATGCTTAGACACGATTACATTAACAACTTGCTGTTTCTTACTCATTATTTTCCTCGCTACCCGATCCCGAGCTATTCCTTAGGTAATCGTCGTACGCGGCTTCTTCATCAGTCATTGGTTGAGTGTGTCCTTGATTGACCTCGTCTTCATACAAGCCCGCCTCATAGTCCATTTCCCCCTCGAGTGAGCGTTGATGTTGTGCCCTATCTAAAGAGTCCAAGTAATCCTTGTAGCAAATAGACATCTCTACAGCTGGTGGAGTGAGTCGAGTCCTCCTAATCGATATAACCCTGCCAGAAACAGAAAAAGCAGACTCCGAAGCTACCGTGGAAGCTTGGACCGTTAGTAAATCTTTGGCCATGGCGGCGAGGATCGGAAACTCATCCTCCTTACCTCTCCACCAAGCCAGCAAATCAAGACTTCTAAATTCATCTGGAGTCATGTGTTTCACAAAGTTGGTACCACCATACCTTCCAAGTTCACTGCTTGGGGTGTTTACCTTTTGACGTTTACCGGCGTCTTCCCAAATCATGTAGTACATCCCCATTTCAAGGTCGGTTTGGGATTGGGATTGGGCAACAGCTCTTAACGAGTCATGAATTTGGGAAGACGACCCGTATTTTGTAAGGTAAACATCATACATGTTAGACAAGGTGGTGTTGAAAGCATTCTTTAAAGTTTGGTTATAATAGGGGTTTTGATCGTCGTTTAACTCTAGCTCATCACAAATTTTTTCTATTAAAGCTTCAACACCACCAACATTTATGCAAGGGTTTAACGCAGCAGCACATGTCAAAACAGCGGGTAGTTGTTGAAAATATTTTCTAAATTTTTCTTTCATTTTTACACCCATATCAAAATAAGGTGCACCCCTACAATGAAGTTCACTCAACTTTGTGCACATGACAGCAATTTTTGGTAAAGCAATGGGGCTTGTTGGATAGTAAACCCCGGATAAACTAGTTGTGCAAGATTTAAAAATTTGAAGGACCTCCGTAACGATTTCAATCAATAACCAGTTTCTAGGATCGTACGGTGCACATTTACCCCTACTTGACATTATTTGATGAAACGCAATTAGTGATTCTTTTTGTTGGATGGCTTTCTCAAACATATCACAAGTCGAGTTCCATCTTGTTGGACAATCCCAATTGGGCCCCAACCATTGACAATTAGCTTCATCACAAAATTTTTTGTATCTTGAAAACGGTTTATTGTTGCTAAAAACATCTCGTAACATTCTTTTAAAATTGTTTCTTTGCGTTTCGATCACGTTTAACCCATCTTGCACGGCCAAGTTGATAATATGTGCAATGCATCGGCTATGAAAAAACGCTCCATCACAAATAGGTTTATACTTTAATTTTAAATGGCCAACCGCGGCCGTATTGTTGGACGCGTTATCAAACGAAATTGAAAAGATTTTATGTTCAATCTTGTATTGTCGAATGACTTTATCCAAGAGTTTAAAAATATTTCTACACGTGTGCAGGTAATCAAACAATTGAAACGCAACGGTTCGTTTCATCATTTGCCACGACTCGGGGTCAACCCAATGAGCCGTCACACAAATGTATGAGTCGGGCGAACCATTAGGTACCGACCACACATCGGTTGTTAAGTTTACACCAGTTTGTAAGTTTGAAAAGTATGAAATTAGTTCGGATTTAGCGTTTTTCCAAGCTTTAAGACAATCTCTTCTAAGAGTCGAACGACTTACGTGTTGGTAGTGTGGTTGAACATACTTTTGCATCATCTCCGTGAATTGAGGGTTGTCGAAGTGGTTGAAAGGAAGTGTATTTTGAATCACAAAGTTTGAAAACTGTTGACGTACCGCTTCAGGGTCGTACGTAAACACCGTTCCTTTATTCGTCATCTCCGGCTGCGAACTACTTCCCGATTCGTCCTTCAAGGCCTTGCAAAAGGGCCTTTGTACATGCGCTTTAAAGAGGAGTTTGCATCTTTGCCATAAAACTTCAAACAATGTTTGCATCGAGCTTTTTGGCTACCGTTAGACATTTCGCATAGGTCGAAATGTTGCCAAAACATCTTGGTTTCGTTTCGTGGGGATGACCCGAACGACCGTTTCTCCCTGTGTTCGAGGCACCCATGTTGACGGATGAAGCAGCACTTTGGGAGGCCATGATAATCGACTACGAAATAAGAGCGTATGGAGCGGGTAATGTGGTATAATTGAGCGTGAGATAACAAAATAATCGCGTATGTAATAAACGTTTAGAGCGTTTGGAGTTGTATAATCGAGTGTGATCTAACCAATACCCAAACCTAAGCTATATATAGATGTTTGTGGGGGGTAAAATGGGGAAAAAAAAAACGGTCAAAAAATTAAAAAAACGGCTATATGGCCGTTACTCAGGAACGGGAAGGGAAGAAACGGTTTTTTAACCGGTTAACCGGTTTTTTTTTATAACGAGTCAAAAACGGTTATAAAAAAACCGGTTAACCGGTTTTTTTAATAACCGGTTATTTAAAAAAACCGGTTTTTTTAAAACCGGTTATTAAAAAAAAACCGGTTTTTTTTATAACCGGTTATAAACCGGTTTTGGCTCCAAAATGTGTAACCGATATATAAACCGCGGTTTGTAAACCGGTCAAACCGGTTTACAAAAAACCGGTTTTCTTAAAAACCGGTTTCCGGTTTAAACCGGCAAACCGGTTCGAGGACCGGTTTTTTTTTGACCACCTCTAGCACATACCCAACCAATTACCATATTTCTCTCTCTTACCCGCACACAAACTCTTAAAAAAATATTTCTCACATTGATTCTCTTTCCTACACATACTCTACAAAGTTGTTTAAGGTGTTTTTATAGAATTAATATCCTCCATCTCTACTCCACATCACACCCTGTCTTAAACACATCATTTTCTCTCTCCTTGAAACACTCCCAAGCACATCTATATGAATGGTCTAACTAACATTTGACTTATTAATACTTTTTTAGAGTGAACTTCAGTTTTCATCCCTGTGGTTTATCTAAGTTTGCGTTTTTAGTCAAATAGTTTCAAATTTACGAAATTTCGTCCATGTAGTTTCACTTCACTTGGAATTAAACTCAATCCTACTAACCCTGTAAGTGGTTGGTCATTAAACCCTTCAACGAGCCCCACACGTGAGGGGCAGTTTTGTCTTTTTTCTTTCCAAATAAACCCAAACCCTAATCCACAAGCCCCCTCACGGAAGGGTTGGGGTGTATTTGGAGGAAAAAAGGGACAAAACTGCCCTCACGTGATTGGCACATGGATGGGGTTTAACGATCAAACTAAACAGCGTTAGTGTGGTTGGGTTTAATTGCTATGAAATCACAGGGACAGAAATCACAAATTTGAAACTATTGGATTAAGATTGCAGATTTGGACAAACAACATAAACAAAAACCGCAGTTTACTTTTTTTTGTTTGGTGCATTCAATAAAATAAAAGTAATAATTAACTGAAAATTGTTCTCATGAGGTCAGAGGGTTGACTACTTGGCACTCGATCTACATGACTTTTTATTATATAACTAGTATTTATTTCCTGTATTACGGAGTTATTTGTATATCATTCGTATCTAATATTTTTATATATTTTTAATTTTTAACTTTATTTATTGTAAAGTTAATAATATACTAGGGTTGATAATGAATAGGGTGTACAAATAAAATGATTCTATAACCCGGTTTAAAAGCTATCTTGGTTTGGTGAAACCCTTAATCCGCTTATTTTTATAATATAAAATGGTTTCTTAATTATAAATAATATATTTTTAAAATCGGATATCAATTTTTAGTATTTCTCTATTTTATAAGATTTTCATATCAAATATTTGGTGCGATCAATTTCTAATTTAATAAGATGTTATAACCCGTTTAAGGGCTATCTGGTTTGGTGAGACCCATACCCGTGAATTCGGGGTCAAATGAATGATAAAACATCCATTTACAAATAAAGCAATCTGGTGATTTGAGATGAGGTTGGAAGAAACCGGAGAGGTTTTAAATGTGTTGTTTATATATATTTAAGATCATTGTTACATAATAATAATAATGATATAATATAATAATTATAATAATAATAATAATAATAATTATTATTATTATTATATTAGGTATATTGATTTTAAACCATCCAAACTGTCACACCCCGAACAAAGGCCGGCGGAACATGCCAGGATGCAACGTGATTGGACAAATACACAAGACACTATTTAAAGTAACAATATTTAACAACCCATTTAATTTCACAAATTCATAACGTCACATA